>NW_026716778.1:0-16524 GCF_029784015.1 Lycium ferocissimum | reverse complement strand
CCGCCAAACCAATTAAAACAATTTGGGAGAGGGGCTGGGTACTTACAAAATGGGAAGATAAAATTTTTTGGATTGGAAACAAAGCAAGAAAAATTTTTTTGAAGTGGGGAGAAGGGGTCGGCCGAATGGCTGGTCTTAAATTTTTTTTTTGTTTTGCTAGCTTCTTGAAATTTCTAAAGGCCACAAGGATATATATCCAACTAATGGTCATGTGAAAATCACATGACCATTTAATAAAGGGGTTTGGGCTCAGCCATGGCCGGCCACCCCCTTGGATTTGGGCCCAAATTTTCTTCCAATTTTCTTGGCCCAATTGCTGAAACTCGTTTTTGTAATTTCCGAAACAAATTTCCAAAATTCCAAATTTGCCCTAAAGCCCTTCCCGATGCCTTTACACCAATAATTTCACAAACAACATAGTCATATTAACTAAAATCAAAATATTGCCTTATAACACACAAGTCACAATTATTTCAAAACTTTCCAAATATGCGAAAACACGGGATATAACATGAAATTCCTTGCACTAACTCTTGATTTCAGCAGAAAAATGGTATTTACAGAGGAAGTGAATGATGATATTGGGATTACAGGGACAATAGAAGTTGAGGGAATCAGCACAGAGGTAAGTATTGGTAAAAATGGATTATGAGTCAGATATGGTAAGGATGTCGCAAGAATGATTGAAATGTATAGCTAATGAATGGAAGAGGAAGTGACTAGGAAAGTACAAAAGGACGATCGATAAAGGTTCAGGTATATTTCGAGTCGTGACGTAAGAGGTAAGTTGGTTTGCATTTATGATTGTTTTCTGGATTGCTTATACAACTTCTAAATGTGATGTTGCTTAGCCAATGAAGGAAGTAGAGATTGTACCGACCTTAGGAACACGTGGCATATTTTTAGCCAACCCTTATAAGAAGACTTTACCTCGAGATATTTTTCAGATGGGTATTGTGAAGGTTATTTGATGATAGAGAAATTAGGTGCAATGTCGATTTACGTGTAAGGAGAGAAGAGAGAGTGTGTGTATAGGAAGGTGAAATATCGCAAGGATCGATTCAATTGCTGCAGGAAGGTAAAGGATGTGAGGTTGATTCTTTTAGACAAGGAGACAGGGTACGAGTACGAGTACGAGTAAAGATTTCTAAGTAAAGATATATTGTCGGGATTCACAGTTAGGATGTGGAAAGGTGTGCTAGGAAGATCTACAAATTTACACATACGAAAAGGGAATATGAGAAACCAGAATAGCCCGAGGGAAAATTAGGAGCATATGAGCTTTGCAATTAGAATTTCGAAATGATTGTGAGGTATGAGTTTGGCTAGTTGGTCAAAAGAGGGGAGATGTATTAAAGCTACAGATTCAGGACAAAATCAAATGGCAACGGCATATCTCGCAAAAACAAAAAAAGGGGTGTTGAAAAGAGATAGAAAGATAAGTCACGAGTGGGTACATCGAGTATTATGTATATCCTTATGATTGATGTTACGACATGTCAAAAGTATTGATTGTGTTGTATATCAAAATTGAGGTAGCAAGCGCTACAGCGGGAATCAGGATTATGTTTTCTCGAGGATTAAAGTCGGATAGCGGTAACTCGACTAACAACATAAGAAGGAGCGTTAGGAAAAAGAAGGTTATGATATCAAGAAGGAGGGAGAAACTTAGAAAAGGAAAAAGGAATACCCACGAGGGTCGATATATAATTGAGGAAAAGGTCACGACGAAAGCGGTGAAAGGCATTTATAGGGTCAAGCTTGAGTAAATCAACGGGAGATAGAGTAAGATTGTGCGTGACCAAGGAGGAATGTGAGGACTCCGAAACCAATCTATACGTTCTTATAACCAGAACTAAGAAGGTGGTAAATAATGGGCACTCTGCCAAAATTCTCCAACAAAAAAATTCTTATTAAAGGACAAGGACCAAAGAAGGACAAGGACCAAAGATTTAGAACACCACGAAGATTATGCGTCTATGATGGTTACAAATTGATTAATGGGAAAGTATGGGACCAAATGATATGGAATGATAAGATGAAGATGACACTACAAGTGGACATTGGGCGTTAATTATTGGAATAAAAAGTACTATTCCAGCTGGACAGATAGTTGGGTACATCATCATTTCGAGTATCCCTAGGGATTATTATAGGCAAGATTTGAGATTTAAAGTAGTATTTTAGGGTAATGACAAGTAGGGAACTTGAAGGATTCGTAAATGAAAGAACAAAAGCGATGACGAAAGGATTATTATGGGATGAAATTTCGATCGAGAATGGTAATGGAATACAACACCATAAGGTAAAGCCTTTAAGGGGGGAAGCAAGTAAGCTTGAGTACGAGCACATGGGCTGACTAAGGTATTGGAGGAATTATGATACCCGACAATGGGAAGATCGAGAAGTAGTAGGGAGTTATGAAGCAAGATGAGCTAAGGAATGCAAGGAGAAGTCATGAAAGTAGACGGAGATAAGGTAGCAAGAAAAGGATTCAAGGATATTGCGATTGGTCGAAACTAGCTGGTGACAATGAACCCTCGCGAAAATTTGAGCCGCTAGTTATATCAATTGTAAGAGTATATGACATAGAACCATATAAACAATCACCATGATGAGATGACTAACAGAATGGTGCGAGGACGATGAGGAGGATACCATTGATAGTTGACAAATGGAAGTTTTAAAGGGACCGATAACCAAAGTACTTATGGGTAACTGTGGTTAAGAAGTTTTACCGCTACAAGGAATCTTAAAATTTAGGAATGGGAAGTAGTTGTATGTGTTAATTGATGGCTTTTCATCGAGAGTTCCAAAGGCTAAAGCAGCATTTGCTTGGTCAGTAAAGTGAGGGATTTTTCTAATTCGGAGGGAGATGCATGATCGGGAATTTTCTTGGAATCCGTTAGAACTTCAATTTGCTTTAGGTCTCGTGAAAAAGGCCACGCAGTAGGATGGATACGATCATACCAACACTAACTAACCTAATCCCATCAAAACTTTGAGGTTAAGCGTGCTTGACATAGAGTAGTACTAGGATGGGTGACCCCCATGGGAAGTGTGCTAAGAAGTCCTACAGGTTTAGACCTAAGAGAAGGGTGAGGAACTAGATCAGCTTGAGGGAAATTAGAAGTGTGTGAACCTCACGGTTGGAGATTTTCAATGATTGCAAAAGATAAGGTGGACCGACTGGATAGAGAGAGGGAAGACGTATACAGTTATAGAATTAGGACGAGTTTGAATAGTATTAGGGACACTTGGTAAGTAAGGTGTTAGTAAAGGGATATGATAGCTTATGTGTGGTTATGTTAACTAGTAAAGATAATCAATGAGGTTATATGTTAAAGGAATTGACCGAACACATTATTGAAGTTCAAGTAGCAAGTGCGATAGGGCAAATTGACATTATTTTCTCTGAAAGTTAGGATTGGGTAAGCCTAATGCAATAACATCAGAGTATACGGAAAGAATGGAGTAGGTAGTATAGAATACAAGACAAAGGTAAAGGGTTCGAAATCAGATTCTGATAAGTGGAACTGGAGGGCAAAGAACAACGAATGAGAATGTGTATTGGGAGAAAATAAGCAGGGTTGCAAAGGTACCAAGGGATTTTTGGTTCTTGAGGGGCATTCGAAGGGAAATGTGTTTACTCATATTGGCACGATTATCTCGGAAACGAAAAAGTCTTCCAGAAATAGAATAGATTTGTACTTCTGAGAGGACATTCTACGAACTTCCGCGCTAATACTATAAAGTGGCAAATGGAGAAGAGCACTTCGAAGAAAAAAAGACTCAAGGAAGGGGCCATTGTCCACTAATAGAGAAATGAATAGCAAGTAAGGGGGAGTACTTGCAAGTTGGCGAGTAGCCATAGCCATGGCTAACCAAAGCCACCTTTACAGGAATTGAATGTTAGTTCAGTTATATAAGAACAGAAGGCTATAGCATTATGAAAGAGTTAGATAAAGAGCTAAGGGAGAATGAGAAGAGGTTGACTAACCTATGTTAAAGATAAGGCAATCGGAGCCTAAGAGAAGGGCAGTCACTTCAAGACATCAGTAAAACGCCGTGGAGTTGTAACTACAACATTCGAGGACGAATGTTTTAAGTGGGGAAGGATGTTAAACCCCGTAGTTCTGCACGTTGAGATTTTTTTTTTTGTTAGCTATTCAATTGCAGACATCGGAGTTATTGCCAAGAAGATGCCAAATCATAGGTGCTCGTTTTATAATTTTAAGAGTTGGAGTTCACATAACAGGTTATAGAAGGATTGAAAAACGAGTGAACTAAGAAGATTAAGCTTTCGAGGCTTTGAAGGAAAGTTGGGCAAGGTTTGGTACATAAATTTTGGTCTAACTGGGAGAAAGAATATCTCTAAGTATATTAAGAGTTTTGAAGTGAAACAAAAGCCTAAAGTGAAGTTGAGGAAGTCTAGTTTCCAATGTGGCAAACCGCTCCCTAATAGGATATCAGGGTAAGGGGATATGGACGTTACAAGTCATGCTGGTGGGCCAGGAAAATGGTCTGCGCAAACGCGCTAGGGAGTGGCACGAACGCGCAGAAAGCCAAGGGTAAACACAGCGCAAATGCGCCACCACGAGGCGCGAACGCGCTGAGCAATTTTGAGGCCCGGGTTAGGGATGAAGGTCATACTATAAGAGTGTAATAATAATATACATATGACATTTGGAGAACATATGGTGTAAATCAGTTAGTACATTATTGGATTAAAGCCCTCGTTACTGTAAGCTAAGTGGGGCCCACATGACGGGGTCTTATAAAGGATATATGAAGAGATATATGAGTAGTACATGGAAAGTTGAGCAAGTCCTAAAAAGGACCCTTAAGCCAAATATGGGCATAAGCCCTCCAAAAGGACGATTTAAGGAAACATTTTCGGATGATCTAATTTGGCGGGGCAAAAACGCCCTCATACGTTTGGAATCTGGGAAAACACAAAGAGTGAAAGTTGTAGATAATTGAACGAGATTTCTAACCATAGGTCGTGGGCCCTGACATGATATCCGGATCAAGAGTTATGACCATTTTTTGCGGAACGAACGCGCGGGCGAGAAAAACCCCGGCGACCGCGCCCGAAGGGCGCGAACACGGCGAAGGATTTTAAGTCGGTCCAGGCGAACACTGGACCGCTATATAAAGGATAACCCCCCATTTTCTTCACTAAACACCCCAAAAACTCTCCAAAATTCTGGAGAGTTCTCCCAACTCCCAAACAAAAATTTTAGCCCAAAACCAGTATAATTCCCAAATTCCGATCCGGATAGCGTATAGTTATTGATGCAGAATCATGTAGCGGCGTGTTGCGACCTAAACTTAGGGTGGAGAAGTGAAGATACAACAATATTAAATGGAGAAAGGTATGGATCTCTTCCTATTTTTGTAAATACCAACTTATTCACGAAGATAGAATGGTTAAATGATTGTATAATGGGTTGGTTGATTATGGAAGTTGGAAAAAAGCATGTGGGCTGTTCTATGAAATACTTTGGTGTTGGAAATGATGCTATTGATGTTGATATTGTTGTTGTCATTGTTGGTTGTTGAATTGAGAATTCGGGCTAGGCATATAAATAGGGGAGATGCTGCCCGATTTTCGGCAGAATATAAAATAGTTTGATGAGACACTTGGTACAAGTATGCGATGATGAGTCTAACGTTAGTGTAAATCCTCTTAAATGTAGACTTGCGAGCTCAGACAAATAAGTGTAGCTAATAGGAGGTCGAACAGGTATCCCTTTCTTTTAAAGGCATGATTCCTATGGTTTGATTCCATAATTGTTTCCACAACCTCCTTTATTTCAAAAGCTAGAAGTTTATGACTCTTAAATCTTCTTATGATATTAAAAATAAGAATGTTTTTTTTTATGAGGATTACGTTGAGCATGATTTTATGCTTAAAGGTCTCAAATATGATTTCAACGATGACGTAAAAATGGTAAGCTATTTCATGATTTTCTCGATTAATTTCATTGTTGTTGATCTCACCTTATAAATTGTTCCTTCAAGGTGGGATAGAGCGATAGTTTTTATTTGAACTCCTATGCATGCCATGAGTATAATATATGTATATAGCTATTTTGTGACATTATAGAGTTCTATTATTTCATTTTTGATTATGCACTGCACTCATTTTCATTCTTCATGTATATATAAGACACAGTTGATAAGGGGTGACGCTGTGACCTTTGTTGTATATATATAACGCATAGTTGACAGGGGGTATTGTCTTGTGACCTTTGTTGTGTGTGTATAAAACACGATTGACGGGGGGGTGATGCGTGGCCTTTGTTGTGATGTGTATATATATGGCACAAGTGACAGGGGGTGCTGTGGCCTTTGTTGTGATGTTTATATACATGGCACAGTTGACAGGGGTTGTGCTGTGGCCTTTGTTGTGATGTGTATATATATGGCACAGTTGACAGGGGGTGTGCTGTGGCCTTTGTTGTGATGTGTATATATATGGCACAGTTGACAGGGGGTGACGCTGTGGCCTTTGTTGGGATGTACATATATATAAGGCACAGTTGACAGGGGGTGACGCTGTGGCCTATGTGGTGATGTTTTAATTTATCTTTGCACATTCATTAAAATGTTTTAGATGTCTTCCATGATTTTATGTACGCATTTATTTAAAAAGGGTAAAGTTGCATTTATGGTATCCGCCTTACGAGGCAATCAAATGTACGGGTCATCTTTATCCCATGTTATGTTCTATACTTCTTACTATGATGTTACTCATGCCTTACATACTTAGTACGCTATTGGTTCTAACCCCCTTTCTTTGGGGGCTGTGTTTCATGCCGCGCAGGTGTATACAGAAGAGTAGAAGACGTCGGCTATAGGATGTTCCTAGGCTATCAGCTGGATTGGTGAGCTCCATCTCAGTTCGGAGTGTTGCCGAGTCAGAGTACTTATATTATGGTATCTCGTGTATGTTAGAGACTTTTGCAGACAGTGTCCTGTGGATAGGGCGTCGAGGAGTCGACAGTTGTGTAAAGCGACCATATAGGTCGATGTGTCTTTATGCTTTGTTTCCTTTGTAAAGATTTTATTTGTGACTAAAGGTTTTCTTTGAATTAAGGATAAGGGAGAAGTTGTGACTCCTGGATGGAATAGTTGTATGACACTCAACTGAGTAGGGTTTTAGGTTCCAGTCGCGGCCCTACGGTTTGGGTCGTGACACCCAATGCCTAAAGCATCAGAATAGACAACATAACCTTCCGATCTCTCTGGAAGTGTCAGGACTGGGGCAGAAGTTAATCTATCCTTTAGCTCTTGGAAACTACGTTCACAAGCATCTGTCCATTGAAATTTGGCTGGCTTCTGGGTCACCTTCGTGAGTGGTGCAGAAATAGTAGAAAAGCCCTCTACAAATCTCCTGTAATAACCTGCTAAGCCCAGAAAACTATGAACCTTCGTAGGTGTTGTGGGCCTTGGCCAAGTCTTCACCGCTTCAATCTTTTGGGTATCTACCCGAATATCATCGGCTGAAATAATATGCCCTAAAAAGGTCACTGAGTTCAACCAAAATTCACACTTAGAAATTTTGGCAAATAACTCTCGAGTTTGAAGAACTCCATAAACGGTACGCAAATGATCCCCATGTTTTGCCTCGGACCTAGAATATAGCAAAATACCGTCGATGAACACAATCACAAATAAATCTAAGAAGGGCCTGAACACATTGTTCATCAAATCCATAAATACCGCCGATGCATTAGTTAGCCGGAATGACATTATCCGGAACTCAAAATGGCCGTATCTTGTTCTGAAGGCTGTCTTAGGAATATGTTTCTCCCTAACTCGCACTTGATGATACTCGAATCTCAAATCTATCTTTGAAAACCAGTTGGCACCTTGCAATTGGTCAAATAAATCATCAATCCTCGGAAGCGGATAATTATTCTTGATTGTCACCTTATTTAGCAGCCGATAGTCAATGCACATTTGCAAGGAGCCATCTTTCTTTCGCACAAACAACATTGGTGTTCCCCACGGGGAAGAACTAGGTCTGATAAAATCTTTTTCAAGCAAGTCCTTCAATTGTTCTTTCGACTCCTTTAACTCCGCGGGAGCCATCTTGTAAGGAGGAATGGATATGGGTTTTGTGTCCGGTAGCACATCAATAGCAAAATCAATCTCCCGTTCGGGAGGGAGACCTGGAAGCTCTTCCGGGAATACATCTGGAAACTCATTCACCACTGGAACAGACTGAAGAGTTGGCGATTCAACTTCTACATATTGAACTCGAACTAGATGGTAAATACAACCTTTTGTAATCATTTTCCTTGCCTTGAGATAGGAAATAAACCTACCTTTCAGGGACACAGTATTTCCATTCCATTCTAAAACTGGTTCTCCCGGAAACTGGAAGCGAACCATTTTCATTCTACAATCAACATTGGCATAGCAAAAAGCCAACCAATCCATGCCCATGATAACATCAAAGTCCACCATTTTTAACTCATGTAAATGAACCATAGTACGATGGTCACAAATCACAACTACACAATTTCTATATACTCGACTAGCTATTACAAGTTCACCAACGGGTGTAGATACCTCAAAAGGTTTGATCGGGTCAAACCGACCCGCAATATACGGAGTAACATATGACAACGTAGAGCCCGGATCTATCAAAAGCATATACATCATGAGGATATATCGTTAATATACCTGTGACGACATCGGGGGAAGACTCAAGATTCTGGCATCCAGCCAAAGCATAAATATGGTAATGAGGACCACTAGAATTGGGGGCTCACCCTCTGCCACTACCATGTAAAGCCTATAGGGCCCCTTTTGGTGCAAGAAGTGTATGGTAATACACTTCTTGCACCAAAGGGGTTTTGGTGCAAGAAGTGTATTACCATCCAAGGCTTGTTCCTCCATCATATAAGGTAAGATTTATGATGTTTCCATGTTGTTTAAAGTATTGTAAAGTTGAAACATTGGATTACAAAAGAAAATATAAAATGGGTCATGAATGTGCAAGAGTGCCACTTTGAGTGAATGTTTGGAATGAGTTATAGTTCTTGGTACATTATGAATATAAATATGTTATAAATGATATTTAGAACATAGAGTGAGTATTGTATACGAAAGAACACGATAGTGAACTTGGTCATGAATATGGAGAATTTGGAGAGAAATTCCTAAATGTGGATAATGCGAATGGATGATGCTTATCGTTTATGATATTGTGATCGTTGTTATGAATGTTGAGGGTTGATATGGAATATGGCAGAAAGTAGTATAAACAAAGGAAACGCTGCCCAATTTTCTATAGCTTTAGTAAGTACGCTCTCATGATTGTCTAACTAATGTTAATATGAATCCCATTGAAGGTATTAACGAGTGCATTGAAAGAAGATGAGCAAGAAATCGAGTAGTTAAACGGCAAAGGTATGTAAGGCTCGACCTTTTCTTTCTAAGGCATGACTCTATGGTATGAATCCTCCTATCCTTCTATGATCTGTCTACACATATGTATGTATCGAAAATGATGAGTCTACGTTATAGAGAGCTCGCATGAGATGAAGTAAGAAGTATGATATGAATATGATGATGTAAGTCTTGAAATCCTAAGACTTATGATACGAGATTTCTACAAAGTTAATGATCTTCATACGACTCCCCGCTATTATTCATTGTTGATAGACCCATCTTAAAATGTTGGCCTCTTTCCCTTCAAGGCATGATCTTCCTCCGTCTCCATGAATCTCCCAAACTCCGAAGGACTAAGAGCCTACGTTCATAAAGGGCCATACAAAAGAAAGATAAGAGATCTATTATGAGCACGATAGTAATGACGATGAGTCCATGACTATAGGGAGCTATACATGTATAAGATAAAGAAGGGAGATAAGACACGGGCACGGTAAGTGACGATGATGAGCTAAATCAAAAGAGTCCTAGAGTGAGAAATGATGCCCAAGAAGTCAATGACTCTATGTATGATCCCATTAATGCTTTCCTTATGAACACTCACCTTAAAATGTTAGTCCCTTCAAGGTGAGTTACGGTAATCTGATTACTCCATAACATAATTGGGGTTCCACGACCTTACGTCGCCCCGACATGGCTATAGATGCCTATGAGTCCCAATATATGTTGTGATGATGTATGTGTATATACATGTATGTAATGATACTAAATCCTGATAGAGCCCTGATATGCTCATAAGACTATTAATAGTTGTAAACCTATGATATGTATGTTGATGCTAGCTTGCAAGGTACCTATAAAATATATGATAATGAGTATATGGTATGTATATATGTATATATGCTTTGATGACGTTAAGATAAGATAAGCCACGATATGTCTATGAAATGTATGGTGACAGTAAACGTATGTTATGTATGATGACAAATACATAGTGTGTATGATGATGAGATTATGACATGAATGATGATAAATGTATGTTGTGTGTGATGATATGATTCCACCGTACCGAGAAAAGGGCGGACATGACCACCACCAGTGGGCTGCGTGCGACTACACCGTACCGAGAAAAGGGCGGACATGATCACCACTGGTGGGCTGCATACGATGGGTACCCGGACGTAAACTGACATGGTGATGCATGTATGATATGACGATGTGTGTATGGTATGATAATGCATGTATGATATGACGATGTATATATATGGTATGATAATGCATGTATGATATGACGATGTATATATGATATGGTGATGTATGTCCAATATGATAAGGTATGTATGATAAGACGAGGTACACGCCATGGTAGCTTATATGATATGCTATGTGTAATGTATGTACTACAGGTATTTAGTCGAAGGTTATGTCCTCGTCCTGTGCCATTATGACTTCCCTATTATATTTATTTCATTCATGCCTTACATACTCAGTACAATATTCGTACTGACGTCCTTTTCTTTGGACGCTGTGTTCATGCCCACAGGTAGACAGAGAGACGGTGCAGAGCCGTAGGAGATATCAGCAGTTGATTACGGAGCCCTCCTTTATTCCGGAGATGCTATTTTGGGACATTATTTTGTGTCTATATATATATATATATATATATATATATATATATATATATATATTGGGCATGACGAGGTCCTATCCCGTCCATACGTTTAGTGTTCTAGTAGAGGCTCGTAGATACGTATGTGTGGGCAGTATGGTCCCATAGACTTCATGTATATGCAAGTATATGTATATTATTATTTTGATAGCCTAAAGGGCTTATGTTTATACAAGTAAATATGTTTTAAATGAAAAATCATTTTCTATGATTACAAATGATAAGAAACGTGAATGAGGGCAGGATAAGACATAGAATGGGTGGTGCTCGGTGGTCAGCCTCGGGTACCCGTTGCGGCCCCTAGTCGGGTCGTGACAATCAATATCATAATATGAGCATAAGAGATAGCATAAGATGGAAGATTCGGGGGATAGTAGCCATCATCGTAATTACTTACTTGTCATTCATAGGGACCTTCCATTTCTAATGCGTGCTCATGCACATACATATGTACATATACATATATCCATATCCATATCCATATTCATATACATATTCGTATCCATAGCATACCCGCCATGAAGGTTCGATGGTTTCACATACCCGACCATGACAAGGCTCGGTGTCATACATACCTGGCCCTACCAAGGCTCGGTGTTCTCCGTACCCAACTGCAGTAGTGTGCGCGCAATAGGTATCATACCCGGCCATATAAGCTCGGTGTTACATAATAGTCATACATACTTAAATCCGTATACATAGGAGTTCATGAGTATCATCGTCATCATTGACATCGTCATTTTCGTTATATTTATCCTTAGAGGATCAACTATCATATAAAAGAGGCAATAGAATCGTGAACGTATCGAGAATCGTAAGCTTTGGAAACCTTAGAGATAGAGTCATTTGGAAGACATTATCTAACTCATGAAAGGATACATATAGTAAGGGAACCATGCCTTAATGAAAGAAGGGTTAGCCTTATGTCACGACCCAACCTAGGTCCATGACAAGTGACCGGGCTTACCCCGTCTGAGAACTCGACCTTTACTACTTACACTCGAATATGGCGATCAATAGTTTTTTTTTTTTTTGAGATTCTCGATGAAATACTAAAGTCGATTTATAACTCAAAGCGTCTTAAAACGTGCTGAGAAATATGCCCATACACAAATATATACATACGGTACAAGACAAGGCGGGCCGAAGAGGCTACCGCTACTGGTACAATAACATAGTAACGACGAAACCAAACCGACCCATAACACCCACGCTGTTCGCGTACGTCTAAAAGTACGACTTGCCGAGTATATACACAAAATTATACCAAAATAGGAACAGCCTCCGGAACGAGTGGAGTTGTCCGACTTCTAGAGCCGAATCCCCCTAAGTAGCCGGATCGCCAAGTCGCGTCCCCGTACCGCGGGCATGAAACGCATTTCTACCCCAGAAGGAAGGGGGTCGGCGAATATGTATCGAATATGTAAAGCGAGGATAGATAATAATCACCGCGCAATTTAGGAAGGAAGAAATCACAATCAATCCAATACCCGTCTGAGCCTTCGCTTAAGGGAACACATAAATAAATACACAGAGTCCCAAACAAGCTTTAAGTAAATAATGCAATCTAGAACACTTTTTCTAAAAGAGTAATGCAATACATCACACGTGCCGCTTCCGGCAAAATTATGATAGCCCCTTCGGGCAGCCGCTTCCGGCTCGATATCAATAATGGCCCCTTCGGGCAGCCGCTTCCGGCGTAGGAACGATGGCCCCGCGGCATGCCGCTTCGGCATAATAATAATAATGGCCCCTTTCGGCATTGCCGCTTCCGGCATAATAATAAAAATGGTTTCCCTTCGGCATATTAGCAATGATAACGTACACATAAGTAGTAAATGAAATAAAATAGTAAAGCCTCGCACCCCTTTCGGAGTGGTTTTAGAAAGTTTAGAAAATAAAAATCAATTTTATGTTTCTTTGTACACAACTAGTTCTTTAAAAATCATTAGTGAACCACAACGCGTTTCCGAAGCCATTTTTGGAAAACCAAAGAAATAATTATATTAGTAACGTTGTTACACAACAAAGTATATTATAGAACATAATGAGGTAGTTCAACAACTGTCCTGTAAATGTTGTACCAAAATAAGTCGAATGGAGCAATACAAGAGTCTCGAGACTGTGGCCCACCTCGGGTCAAGTCGAGGCGGCGAACATAGATTACAAAGATTAGGCTCCCTAAAGCCATCCATAAAGGTTCCGGAGCGATTCGGATACATTGGCAACCGTACAAAGGTTTAAGCATTCTTTTAACCAAAGATGAGGATTTTAGTTCAATTACGCTGAATGAATAGTATGCAAAATCAAACTCGGATTTCCAAGAGCAGAATTATTCCCGAGGTTCCGATCTTCACCTAGTATGACTAGGACATGCCAAAAGAAGGAAAGGTAGGCTTAACCTGGCCCTATAGGGCGTATAGAAGTTGAAGACCTAGTTGCTGGCCCTGAAGGCTGGGCCCTACCCCTGCTAACAACCGAGGGGCAATCACACATGATATGGCCTGGCCGACCGCATGCATAGCAAACCTCTGAACCTAGGCGACACTGGCCCCAATGTAACTTCCCACACTGGGAACATCGTGGCACGGGTGGCCTTGCCTGACTCGAATCACCTTGAACCGAGAACCCTCAAGCCAAGAAACTCGACTGGCCCGGAATAAGTAGATTTATCAAATCTCTGGTCTGTAAACCATGAAGGCGCACTTGTCATAGAATGGCCTGAATGCCTAAAAAACTGCTTTCTTTGACCGCCTCTAAACTTACTCGTCAGACCCGAAGATCTAGCCCTCTTGCTGTACCCTCTGTCATGCTCAGGCTCACTTCTTTGTTGTTGTTGGCTTTCCTCTAAATTCTAGGCATGGGCTTGAATGCGTGAAATGTCCATGTTGTCCTGAAGGGACGCAGTCAAGCACCTATCCATCAAATGTGGCCCTAGGCCTCTCAAGAATCGGTGCACCCGGTCACCCATGTCCACTACCATGGTCGGAGCATACCTAGCCAAAGAGTTGAAGCGAAGACTATACTCTAAGGCACTCATACTTCCTTGCCTAAGATTCAAGAACTTATCGGCTCTAGCCGCCGAACCTCTGGAGGCAAGCAGTGTCGGAAGAAGGCATCCACAAATTCTTGCCATACTAGTCTGAGTAAAAAGTTATGGCTATTCTACGACAGATTGTCTGATCAGAAAATTTCTACAGACCATTTGACGGCCCATAGGAATTTTGACGCCCCGCGAAAATTAATTTGTCCGTTAAACCGCACCAGCCCCCCGTCAAATGATCCGTACGTTGAACCATATTTGATGGGCAGTTCTACGGACCATTTTGACGGTCCGTAGGAATTTATACGGCCTGTCAAAATGGCCGCAGAATTGCCCAACGGGATTTTAAGTTCCACTTTATATATTTTTCTCCACTTTATTTGGTCATTTCATTTCACCAAATCAGATCCAAGGGCTCACTAAAAACCCTCTCTTCCACTCCATCAACTAATCCAAGACAAAATCTAAGAGAGATTAAATATCAATAAGCAGGAATCAAGATACCCATGTGCTAGAGGTCTTGCTAGGGTTAATGAACTCCAAGAATTCTTTGGATATTGCAGCTAGGGTTTTCATATAAGTTGATAGCTTGCTCCAAAGCTCATTCTTATGAGATAAAAGGTTAGTTTTCATACTTATTACATATTATCAAGAATGTTTATTTGTTGAACAACTTGGGTAGAAGGAAAAAGTGGAAGATGAGTTCTAAATGTAGTTTTTATGAGGTTTTTGAGTAATAAGCTAACTTGAGTTATGATTCTTAGTATAATATGGGTATAATATTGCTATGGAAGGTAATAATGGTGCTGAAGGAGCATTATATGAAAATGTGCTAGAATGGATATGAAGTGCTAGCATAAGTTGAACACAAGGATGAATTTTGAAGGCTAAATCGAATGTGAATACTTGATTATGATATTGTGGATATTATTGTGGTCGTTGGGAGTTGTTTTTTGATATAGTGGAAGTTGACGAAATAGGGGAAATGCTGCCCAATTTTCATTAGAACATGAATTATTCAAGTTTGAATTAAAGAGTTTCATTAAGGCTTAACCATGGTATGAATCCTTCTAAATGTAGATTATTCAAGCTTCAACGGTGAATGCTAAATAGTTAAGAAGTCGAAGAGGCATGCAAGGTGTTATATCCCGTGTTTTTGCACATTCGGGAAATTTGGACATAACTGTGATTTGTAGGAATAAGGACATGTTTTGATTTTATGTGGTGTGTATGTTTGTTACTTATGGAAAAATATTGACATGAGAACGTTGGACAAGGCCTAAGGGCAAGCTTGGAATTTTGGAAATTAGTCCCGGAATTTTTTAAAATAGGAATCATGATGAATTGGGCTCAAATAAATAAGAGAAAATGAGGCCCAACCTTAAGGAGGTGGCCGGCCAAGGCCATGTGGCCCAAGGCTCACATGGAATTAAAATCCATGTGATTAAATAGGATAGCCACCACATCATTCTTCATAACTCCTAGAATTTTCAAGAAAAAAAAAAAAGAAGAACTTGGAAGAGCAACCAAACCACCCTTTTGGCCAACCAAAAAAAAAAAAAAAGAAAAATTTCCAAGCTTTCAACTTTGATCCAAAAATCTCTTCCTTCTTGAATTCTTGATAAGTTCAAGACGCTCTTCGACGTGGTATAATTAGTTTAGCGAAAGAACCACGTTTGCGACAAGTTGGAATTTGAGGAAAAAAGGTAAGAATTCTATGTTTCATGTTATGGGAGATGTGAGTATGTTATAATGATTAGAATTAGACGAGAATTATGAAAGTGTGGTATGTGTGTGCATGGCGTATGTGTGTGTGTAAAAGCATGTTGGCCGTGAGCCATATATATATGGAAGAGAAATGAATTCAAGTTTAATTAGTTTGTTAGTTGTGTTGTTGTGATCTTAGTAATGCAAACAAAAGTTTAATGACTTGAAATGGTATTGAAGTTGCTTGTATGTAATTATGGGAATTTATGTGAATTTTATATGATTTTTATATAATGATGGAAGTAAGGTTCTAAATGATTATGATTGTTGCTAATAAGTTTGTAGGATAGGCAATGTGATTTGGAAGTTTTGTTGTGTTTGTGGAAGAGTTGGATGGAATATGGAATTGGTGGAAATATATGAATTCATGAATAATGTATGGAATGTTATTGGAATATGTTTGAATAATATTGAAGTAGTTGATGAATATGGAAAATGTTGGTATTAGTTTGATTATGTGAAGTTTGGATGAAAATTATTGAACTATGTAGGAAGGGGACTTTTTGTGCCATAATATAGTTTATGATGGTTGTTGATGATTGTTGGGTTGTTGTTGTTGATATTTTGAGCCGAGATGATTCTCGGATGTTATATATATAAAAGAAATGCTGCTTGAAATTTCGGTGGGCAAACA
>NW_026716777.1:0-45276 GCF_029784015.1 Lycium ferocissimum | reverse complement strand
AAAAACTAAACAAAAACTCATCTATATGATTTTCATCTATTCTGCCCCATATATATTTATATATATATATATATATATATATATACAAGCCACGAGGCTACAAAAATGATGTACAAGATATGAACCAATGAGGTTATGAGGCGTCTAACTATACACACACATGTCTACGAGCCTCTATCCGCTGAGTCGTGACGAGTGCCTAAACACTATTGCCCAAGCACCCCTATTCTCACACCTGCACCTTACTGGATAAGTGGGTGGCCCATAAGACTCATAACTGAACCATGCTAACTCATATCAGAACAACTTTAAGGGCTATCAATCATCAGTGCATATGAGCATATATATATATACACACACAGAAAATAACAGTGCAAGCCGACACGGCTGCTACATACTATACATCAAAAGAGTGGAAGCCGACAAGGCTACATCAAGTCTAACCGTAATCCAATCGTCTCACCTACGTACCTCATCCGGAGCATAAACGTGTGGCGGGACGGGGGGTCCTCGCCGTACCCGTAGACATATACATTAAACATAACATACCAAAATAGACAGCAGCTCCGGAACGAGTGGCGCGCACCACCGACACTCGAGACCGAGGTCATCGAGTTGGATCGCCTTTGTGTCTATCTGTACCTGCGGGCATGAACGCAGCCCCCCCGAACAATAGGGGAGTTAGTATGGATAATGTACCGGGTATGTAAGGCATAAGAGTAGCATACACATAGGAGTAATAAAGAAAATTCGAAACTCATAACCTAAACTAACTGACCGAATGCATCTGTAAGTCTTATTATTTGAACATGTCTGTATACCTTTACTTACAAAAATTGCCTCTAAGGGCGTATGATATGCATAGGTCATAGTGCCGAGGAATGTACGACGCGATCCCTATCCCATATAATAGTACCGAGGAACGTACGACCCAATTCATATATCATATAGGCCCCTTCGGGCATCATAATCATCATCACTGTGCACCAGCTGATCAGGTGGTAATACGTATATAACGCCTCGCCCTTTCCCCATACCCCACATATATATAATATACGCGTATATAACGCCTTATAGTCACAGGTCAATATGCATATATGTAAGTGAATGCAATGTATAAATGTGAACTAACATAATCATGATACAAAACTCAGGATCCATGAACAGAAGGGACAATCATAAGAGGGGTACAGGAACATCAAAGACTGAAGTACTCCTAGTGCTTCTAAGAGTAGAGTAATAGGGAAGCTCTTTTACTCGTTGTTCGCTCATATCATAAGATCATGCCAAAAAGAAAGAAAGGGAAAGCCTTAACATACGTTTTTGGCCGCCTTAACTTTAACTTCTCAACGCTTGGCCTCCCAGGCTCATAAATCTATATTCAAGAAAATATATACTATTGTTAGACTCATCTTTAGGTATATCTTAAGCCTCAAACTAACTCTTTCTAGAATGCGAAATTTCGCCAAAGATCTCCCGTTTATATCCCTAGCCCGAAATCGCAATTACCAACAACCAACAACAACAACAGCAATACCAACATCAACAACATCATCACTAACATTAACATACTCTATAAGACATCTCATATGATGTTTATCCGATTTCTTAACCGATAAATTAACTATACGCTCATTTAATCGCTCTACCTTCGTAAATAAACCTAAGGCAACATTAATAAGGAAAGATTCATACCTTAGTCTTATTAAAACAGCAATATCTCCGATGTTGTCACGCCCCAAAACCCACCCTAGACGTGACCGGCATCCGAAGTCATGAACAACATCGGAAGAACCTAAAAGATGCAATAACAATACTTGAACCCGCCAGGTTCAATATTCGCCTCCAACGGTTTATAAAATAAATGTAACAAGTCATGAATATATGAATTAAATCAACAGAATTCTTTATTCATCAAATACTTAGTCAAACGTAATAACGTGCCTGAGAGTTAATCAATAACTCCACAACTACCCACAAGAACGTATATTATGGAGCTTCTAAGATAAACGAATAATAGTTTGACTCATCGGGACGCAGACCGAAAAACTAATAATGAATAAACAAATAAATAGGGTGTCCCACGAATGAACGTGTGGGCTCACCAAATCAGTAGCAGCAGCAAGCCCTTCCCAAGTGCCTAAAGTGATAAGAACACCTCATCTCCGTTACCTAACATACCATAAAAATAAATAATGGTATGCCTGAGTACTTCGTACTCAGTGACTGCCTCGGGGACAATAGGTAATACGAAAATAAAATATAATAATACATAAAGAAATCAATTCTGAAAAGATAGTATAAAATAGTTATTCCACTTTGTGTTTCTTAATATGATTTGTTAAACAGTTTACAAAGCCGTTTCAAAATCCCAGTTTCAGCTATGCTTTAAATAAATCAGGCATAAATACCAGTTCCATAATAAAGATAGATATCACAATCGCCCATATAGGCGCAACTCAACATCAACAACACTGCGCAATACACCGAAATATGGATTCACGGTGGCTACTCTTCCTCCAGAATAGCAAGGCAATTAATACACCCCAGGTAGCGAACCCAGAAGTGGCCACTCTTCCCCCCGAATGGCAAGGCAATTAATACACTAGGATCCATAGTGACTACCCTTCCTCCCGAGTAGCTAGGCATAAATGCACCGGAATATGAAATCCTCGGTGACCACTCGTCCTCCCGAGTGGCTAGGCAAAATCACATCAACAAAGTTCATGGCATAAAAGCTTATTAAAATTCATTTCAAGGTAGTCACATCAACATTTACCATTAAGGTTCATTATGCCATATCATAAAGATAAATCATTTCAAAGAATGTTTTGAAAACGTAAAACTTCTTTACGAAAGATTCCAAGTCCTAATTCATCAATGAGAATATCATTACCAATCCTTAACCATCATTATTAAGCATCTCTTATAGAGGAAAGCATTCATAATATCACATACATATATAGGGTTTGTTACAATCTAGGTTTAATGTGGGTTTGTCCCCTCACACACATTAACCACCATTTAGACATGAATTGGAGTTCAAGAAACATGAAAAGATGACTTTTCCTTTCATTCATTAAAGAATCTTGATTTAAATTTATACTTCCAACAATAATTTCAAAAGTGATTTTCATTAAAAATAAGTTTTCAAAAGAGAGACATACCTTAATATGTTAAACAAAGTTTAACAATTCACTTTTCTAATGAAGAACACCCAAACCCTAGCTTGAATCGCTTTGGGAAGAATTATGTTGTAAACCCTAGGTTTTGGTCACAAGAGTCATGTTAAGAATCATGGGTTTGATGTTAGAATGGATTAATAATGTTAAGGATGTCCTTACCTTTGATTTGAAGACTTGGAGGAATGATTTTCGTCCTTAGGGTTGTTCAGAAATTGGAGGAATAAACAAAACAAGTGTCTTATTTATATTTTTCTGGTGAAAACGGGCTAAAGGACGCCCCCGAATGATAGGCCGTCCTTCGTGTTACGGACCGTCCTTTGGACCGCCTTTTAGTGGAAATTTACAGAGAGTTCTGGTGATTTTTTAGGCATTACGGTTTAGTGTTACGACCCGTAACACGTGTTACAGTCCGTAACATCTCACAGTAACACAGGTCAAATTTCCAGCGAAGACAGGCTTCAGTAAAACGGGCATAACTCTTTGTACATAACTTTTCTTGGGCTGGGCGGCCTACCATTTGAAATCTATTTCAAATATCTACATTTTTCGTCAAGGAAGTGTTTCCAAATTCGCAACACATGTTGCAAGAAAATCTCCCAGAAGACATACCTACAAAAACTTAGGCGAATTTAAGAGCCCTTAAGAACTTCAATTGTTGGTTTGACTTCAAAACGACCATCTTCCACCCGAATTCATCAAGAATGGATTCATACAGATATAATATTATCTTAACACTAGATTTTTACACATTCACACCTAGTTCAAGTTTACGGGGTGTTACATTATCCCCCCCTTAAGATCATTCGTCCTCGAATGAGAATCGTATTCTAGGAAGGTCATTAACCACCACGAATTTTAACCACACAATCACCTTGCGAACGAATAGCTCGAAAATTAACTCATACCTGAAATTGGGAACAAGTGAGGATATCTCTTCTTTATGTACTCTTACACTTCCTAAGTAGCTTCCTCAGTATTATGATTTTGACACAACACTTTAGCCGATACAACATTCTTTGTTCTCAACCTTCTAACTTGGCGATCCAGAATCTGAATTGGTTCTTCTTCATAAGACAAGGATTCATCAATCTCAAATTCTTCAAAGTTCAACACATGGGAAGGATCAGGTTTATACAATCTTAACATCGAAATGTGAAACACAGGATGAACCATGGACATCTCAGCCAGTAATCTCAACTCATAAGCTACCTTCCCAACTCTTCTAGTGATCTCATAAGGACCAATGTAGCGAGGACTAAGCTTGCCCTTTCTACAAAAATGCATTATGCCCTTCATAGATGACACATTCAAGAAACCTTGTCACCAATAGAAAATTTCAATTCCCTACGCCTCATGTCCGTATAAGACTTTTGTCTACTCTGAGCGGTCTTCAGTCGTTGCACAATAAGATTTACCTTTTCAATCGCCTCGGAACCGAATTAGACCCAATAATTACTTCGGTGGATTCAAACCACCCAATTGGAGATCTGCAACGCCTCCCATAAAGAGCCTCATAAGGAGCCATCTGAATACTCGCCTGATAACTATTGTTGTAAGTGAATTCCACCAGAGGTAGGTGTTCATCCCAACTTCCTCCAAAATCAATTGCACAAGCACGCAACATATCCTCCAAAGTCTGAATAGTCCTCTCTGCTTGCCCATCAGTTTGAGGATGAAAAGCGGTGCTCAAATTCACTCTAGTACCCAAACCTTCCTGAAAGGATTTCCAGAAGTGAGCAGTAAATTGTGTACGTCTGTCAGATATAATCGATGTCGAAACACCATGCAATCTAACTATCTCTTTTAGACATAACTTGCAGTACTCCGCCGCGATATATGGCGTCTTCATCGATAAAATGGGCAGACTTTGTGAGTCTATCCACGATCACCCAAATTGAATCAAATTTGGCCCTTGTGCGGGGTAAACCCACAACAAATCCATATTAATCACCTCCCACTTCCATTGCGGAATCTCGATATTCTGAGCCAGACCACCAGGTCTTTGATGTTCAGCCTTCACCTGTTGATAATTCAAACATTTAGCCACAAAGTTAGAAATCTCGACCTTCATGCTTCTCCACCAATAGTGCTGCTTCAAGTCCTTATACATTTTGGTGGATCCTGGATGAACCGAATACTTAGAACTATGAGCTTCAATCATTAATTCTTGTCGAAGACCATCAACATCAGGAACACACAATCATCCTTGCAACTGCAAAACACTATCACCAGTACCAACAGTAAATGAAGTGTACTCAAACCTTTCCAGTCCATCTCCCAGCTTTTCCAAAAGTTCATCATCATATTGCTTGGATTTAATCCTTTCCACAATGTCAGACCGTGATGGCGTGATCCCCACTAACTGGCGTGATTCCCACTAACTCTCCATCTTCAGTTTCAGCGAGTCCGACCTTAAGACAAGCAAGTCTTCGAATTTCCTTCCCTGTGGGCATGTCATGAACTCGCAAATAAGCCAACATGCCCATAGATTTTCTACTAAAAGCATCAGCAACCGCATTAGCCTTACCAGGATGATACAAAATATTTAGGTCATAATCTTTTAACAACTCCAACCACCTCCTCTGTCTGAGATTCAACTCTCGCTGCTTAAAGATGTATTGCAAGCTTTTATGGTCAGTATAAACATCACAATGCTCACCCGTCACGACCCAACTCCGTAGGCCGTGGCTAGTGCCCGAGCTGGACACTCGTACACACCTATTAATCAGAATTCAGCATACAAGGAACATATACGTGTACGAAGGTCAGGCGTCGTATCAACCTGTCACGCAGAAACACATATGTCGTACAGAAGATGGCAAGGCTATCATAAATCACAACATCCCCGAATATGTATATATGTGCAAGCCGACAAGGATCGCCGTCACATATCAAAATCATAACCAAGCGCAAGGCCGCCATCGTAGACGAATATCATATCATAGTACATCAAATAGACACAGTGAGAACAGACCCATACACAACCCACACATGTGTCTATAGACCTCTAAGAGTAGCAACAGAATCATATGACGGGACAGGGCCCCGCCGTACCCCTGAACAAACATATACATATGCAACGGAAGAGTCTGTACCAAGATATGGGCTCTAGAACAAGGGAGCACTCCAAGACAGCAGAATAGGTGTCCTAAGCTGGCGGATCGCCAAAATGGGCGTCTGTACCCGCGGGCATGAAACGCAGCCCCCGAAGAAAGGGGGTCGGACGGAATATGTACTAAGTATGTAAAGCATGGAATACGAGAATCGGGATCATAACTCGAAGTAAGAAATATGGAAAATGAATACAAAATCGGATACCAAAATGCTTACTTTTGAAACATAAATAATGCAAATCGAAATCATGCATAGGCTCGGAACATGGTCGCCCTCCCGTCGTTGGCGCCATGACACATCATACTCCAGAAGGTTTCATATCTCCGTACATCTCCGTAACACATCATAACATCATAACATATCATATGCCATAACACATCATAACACCATAACCGGTACCCGGCCCTATGGCGAGGGATTCGGTGTACCGTAACACATCATACAGCCGAATATAGTATAGTGCGCACGATGATATAACCGGCCCGGGACTCGGCGAACGAGGTAACCACAAGTGCACGAGCAGATTAGTGAGTAACTATATGCAATTTAAAACATTTCAAACTCATTAGAATAATCAAAACGAACCTTCGTTTGAAAATCAAGACAATAGTCAAATCACGTTTCCTTCAAACGTCACTCGGGAACGCATCAAATAGGGCAATATAAGGAGGGTCTCGGGGGTTATAAGCATGCATCAATGCAATCCGACCCCGCTCGTGAAGGTTATGAACATAATTCGTTATGGAACCTTCTATGAACGTATCAAAGCGATCGAGCCCGTCTGTGAAAGTTACGGGCGTTCGTAGTTACAGAATCCTTTTCAAAAAAAATATAAAATTCTTTATGCAACATTTGTTATCCAATCATACGAAAGACAAAAAGACCATAGTTCGACTGAATTAGGAATAGTAACATCAAGAAGCAAATGAGAATTGTAGACATGCGAAAAGAAAGAAAGAAAGAAAGGGTGAGCTTTACATACCTGATCAACCTCCTATTAGCTACGCGTATTCGTCCGAACTCATAAATCTACATTTAAAGGGATTCACGCTACGTTAGTCTCTTAATTTCACACTTGCTCCAAATTTCAAACCAAACCATTCTATATTACGTCGAAAATCGGGCAAAGATCTCCCCGTTTATATGCCTAGCCCGAATTCTCAATTCTCAACCAACAACATCAACAACAATACCAATAGTATTAACATCATTTCCAATATCGACGTATGCCATAAAACAGCCCGCATTAATCGTTTTCTAAATTTCTCAACCAACCAAATTTGTGATATAACTATTTAATAATTTTATTTCCGTAAAGGAGTCGAATTCATCCGAACAACATCAATAACAACAAATTTTTCACATTTTACAAGTTAAATATATTTATTTTCATCCAAAATTCTCTTCAAATCTCCTTCCATAATTCACAACACCAACAAACGAATTTATCAGGCTATTCCCTCCGTGCTAATCCGTTAAAATTCTAAATAAACTCGTTAACAATGAAAAAGAACCGTATTCATACCTTAAGCATGCAGCCCCCACGTTATCACTCTTCTCCTTGGTTGATTTTTAGCTCAAATTGAAGACAACGCAATTACAACACTTTTCTCTTCATGGGGCTTCGAATTCGGGGCTCGGATTTTGGTTAAAATTGGTTTTTCTTCTCTCCAAGGCTCTCTCTCTCTCTTTCTTTTCTGGTGAAATTTCACTTAAATAGGATGGGTCATGGGCCTAACCCGATTTCACTTTGGGGCCTAGCCCATTGACCTTTCCGCCTTAAAACGTTCATATCTCCTTATGCCGATGTCACCTGTAGGCCCACAACCCATGGTTGGAAAGATAATTCAATTATCTACAACTTCTATCTTTGGTGTTTTTCCAAATTCGAAACTTATAATACTGTTTCTGCTCCTCGAAGTCAGATCACCCGAAAACGTTACTTAAAAATATTTGTTTGCAGGACTTCCACTTTGATTTGGCTCAAGGGTCCTTCTTGAGTTATGTTTAACTTCACATATGTGATTCATATAAATTGTCTCATGTCCCAAAAAAATCTCAATGTGTGGGCCCCACCTCAGCTTGCGAATAATCCGACGTACAAAAATACGAAATATAATACTGTCAACGTGAGTTTAAATTATGAAGCAACAACGTGATTGTCAATTTTTTAAGCACGTTAATAAGGACCTTCCAATTGGTTGGAATACTAGAAGAAAATATTTTTTTGATATTTTTTTGATTAATTTTTTTTTTTTTTTCTTGGGGACTTGTTCGATCCATACAGTGGACTAGGATCTTGGCCGAATATGGCCACCGAATATGGCTTTCATTTCATGAAATACTAACTTCCCAAAATTAACTTTTGA
The DNA here is from genome assembly GCF_029784015.1 of Lycium ferocissimum. Lineage (NCBI taxonomy): Eukaryota > Viridiplantae > Streptophyta > Magnoliopsida > Solanales > Solanaceae > Lycium > Lycium ferocissimum. Next base: position 36,608 of record NW_026716777.1, on the reverse strand, counting down.
CCCCAAATTTTTCTTAATATTCCATATCAATAAAATCATAAGCAACTTATGCCTTAAAACAAAATCGAAGGTCAAAAGTCTCTACCTCGTATCCCGGAATAGTCTTGTCCTTAACTTATCATGGTTAGCCCGGATTATCCCAATGTACAAAATACGGGATATAACATCCTTCCCCCCTTTAGAATATTCTTCTTCAAATGTTGAACTAGCCTCATAAGGTCTCTCCAAGGTTTCGAGAAAGTCTCTCGTATTGCGAGAATATATAGTTTCATCCACCAACCAATATGCTCAAAGGAGGGATTTAAATTACCGTAGGCATAAGGAATAAGTAAAGATACTCATTCTTTATCTTCCCTTCAGCCTTTTAAGTCATCTCTTTCCGATTGTTATTCCGCTTCAATACCTTAATGAAAGCCATATCCTTAATACGCAACTTTCCAACTTAGCGATTAAGTATAGGCACAAGGTTCTTCTCGTAGAATAATTTCTCCATTACCGGAACATCATCCATAGGGATTTACTCTAAGGGTTACCAATACATTTAGGAAGCATCTACACGTGAAGGGCTGGTTGTACTGCTTCCAAGTCAGACGGTAGGTCCAATTCATAGGCAACTTGGCCTACCCTACGAACCATCGGATAAGGCCCAATATGTCTCGGGCTAAACTTCACTCTCTTACCAAATCTCATTACACCTTTCATGGGTGACATCTTTAGGAATACCCCATCGCCAACTGAACCCTGAGTGTCAGTGTCGATTATCTGTATACGGCTTTTATCGAATCTGGGTCGCTAATAATCTTTCCTGGGTAAATTTCACCTTATCAGTGGCCTGTTGAATCATATTTGAGCCGATTAACTTAACCTCACTAACATCGAACTAACCAATAGGTAACCCGCACCTCTGCATACTAGGCCTCTTACGGCGCTATTTGGGTGCTAGGATCGTCGCCACGTTATGAGTAACTTAACAAGTGGTAGATGATCATCCCGCCCATCCCCGAAGTCGCAATACAGCCCACAACATATCTTCTAGTGTCTGAATAGTACGCTCGGCCTATCTGTCGGCTCGAGGATGGAATGCTGTGCTGAGATTCACTTATGTCATCAATCCCTTTTTGGAGTGATCTCCAGAGGTTAGTTGTAAACTGGGTTTCTTTGTCCAGTATAGTAGATGTGGGAACCTCGTAAGGTCTCACTATCTTCTTGATGTATAACCCGGCATAGTCCCTAGTTGGGAGAAAATGGGCCGATTTTACCACCTATCCACAATAACCCATATAGCCATACTTTCGTGGAGTACGAGGTAGGCTTGTAATGAAGTCCATATTCGGAGTCTTTAGTCTCATACGTTACTTCTTGACTTCTTGGAGGGCCTTTAACTATCACTCTACTTCTCGCCCAATCTCCATCCTTAGAGTTACTTATCGAGTAGCGATGAAGTTCCTCCATAAAATAACTTTACATAACCGCTCTATGCTTTAACTATCATCGCCTAGTATAATTTCGACACATTTCTGATTTGTCGTGTAAGTTCACTATCGTTAATAACCAGCTCGTTCTGATCGTCTCACTTAAGCCATTCTATAATTCCCTTATCCCAACTTGTAGCTCTCTAGGCACAACATCTCGTGTCATTTCCTTAACTTACATTCCCGCTCTTCCATTGCCCCTTTTGTTCAGGTTTTACTTTCCTGTCACACGTTATATTGCCATCTTTACAAGAATATGCAATAATGCTCAATCTAGCCGAGAAATACCTTAACGTCGTTCCACTAATCTTTATGCTCTACCTCTTTCTTAATATATCCAAAATATCACCACCGCGTTGTTCTTGTTGAACCCTTACTCTCCTTATCAAGTACTCACTCACTTGGTCTTATGCTTAATATACAAATATTCGTAGGTTGCGTAACTACCCTTGTACAACTTGTATAAAGTACATCCAATCTCAGCCTTAGTCTTTGCTACTCTTAGTCCATTCTGCTTTCATGGCTCATCCATACTAACCTTCGCTCGTAGCCTATTTTGTCATACTCTTCCTTTTTATACTCATCCACTTTCTGACGTCATGTCATTTGAGGTCTCCACAAACACTTCTTAGCATTATCCCAAGTATTATTCTAACTTCTGTTCATTTATTGCCGCTCTCGATCCTACTAACCCGTTTCAACAAGGGGTCTCACTTGAAATTTAAGCATCCACATCGAATATATTGCGTGTTAATTGTTTCCGTCTTATACTTGCGTTTCTCTCACCCGTTTCCCCCTTTAAGGGTGCACTTATACTATTATCCGCTTATATTCCGCTCTATGTCCCTTCTTAGGATTTTTTTTTCCTTGCAACACATGTGTGTGTGCCTCGAATTTCCTTGGTTTACCATTTCGATCCTCATTATTCCTTGTTAGCTTTCCTCGTGTGGACTTCTTACAATCGTAGTTGAGCATAGCTTCACGTTGATGATCATATTCCATAGCATATGCTCTCGTGTTTATAATTAGTGGCCATTCATAAGAGCAAACTCTTTTATTTCCATTCATAAGAGCAGCCCCCCTTTCCTTCAAAAGTTTCCAAACCACTAATCGTTGTTCTTCTTATTACAACCGTCATAATTCCTTTTAAATCCAATACGTTCCTCCACCCCCTTTTTCTAAGGGAGTCCTGGCACACCAATAGCGTTCGAATGACCATTATCTTCGGCAATTATCTGCCGTCCTTCCCGAGCTTCTTAGGGTCGGGTTCTATCATTGCATGGAATATCATATGCACACTTATATATAATTACTACCATTTCGCTCACCAAACATTTCCAAACGTTGTTCAAACTCACCCTAATTTTTGAGCTGTGATGCATTTTCTTTCTCTTCACCGGTCCAATCCGCCCCGTCCTACGCGACCTCTTAAGGCTTCTGCCCATTCCGCATACTCTAATTTTCCTTAGGCTACTCTAGCTTCTTATTTGCTTCCTATGTCTGAATTTATAAGATTTTTAGAATACTTCCCGGGGTCACCCATCCTAAAATTTCTCTCACTCAAAGACGCTTAACCTTGAAACTCGATGAAATACGATGCGCAAATGCTGGTATAGTAGCATCCACCACCGCATGACCTTTATCGCATAATCTGGAGTAAGTTGAAGTCTTAATCGTATTCCCAAAACATTCTCGTAACACATCTCCCTCTGAATTAGAAAGGGTCTCTTATTCTCCTGACTTCACGATCACTATGTTAGCCTTCTTAATTCTCAATATCCATCTTGTCATCGTACCACCTTTTTAAATTCATAACTATATATTTCCCTTTCAATCCATACTCGTACTTAGTTAACTACGTCTATCTTGGATGCCTCCTTTGGTACTCCCTTATCGTTTCTCCCATTTATGTCTATCTTTTATTTTGGGCACTAGAAATCTTATGCTGCCTCTGTATCCTTCGCAAAACATCACTTCTGTATACTCCCTTTCTCATTTTCGAAACGTATTCTGTTCACCTCTGTTTATTCATATCATACCGGTCATTGTCTATTATTCATTCTACCTCGTTGTCCATCTTTCTATAATCGGATCCTTCACAGCTTATCACTTACAACATTCGTGTCCTTGGCTGCACATGTCATGATTTACTACTACCTTGTTATCTCGCGCTCTTCTTATTCGTTCTATAGCTCGCTTTCCCATTCCACGCTTGCCTTTATATTCTAGTCATCTAGATCACGTCATATCTTTCTCCTGCTTATCAATTTAGTCGGTGCCTTAATATATTGTTCTATCAAAGTCTACCGCCTTTTTCTAAATCATCTCTTAGTATCACAAGTTCCTCTCCAAATTCCTTGTTACCATGTCCACATCGACTTCCTAATTACCCTTACCATTAATTCAAGATGCTAACTTATTTCTCCACCTTCAGCAATACTGACAACTCAGTCAAACCCTAGCATTACTATTGGCACGACCTTCCAAGACATATTTCAAACTTATATCTCATTCTCATTTTATTTGTGGAAAAATTTTGGCAGAGTTTCCTCTGTATTCCTTACTATCCCAACACACCCTGGTGCGCAGTGAAATACCAACGTTGCCTCATATGGCCATCATACATATATGTATATCGTATCATGTCATATCATATCACGGCCCACACAGGCTCCCAATATCAATAACAAGATGAAAATGATGGACTTACCTTGTATGTCCAACGCGAACTGCACGTGTTGCACTTTCCCGTCTACTTTCCTTTTCAATTTTCAACTTATCATTTCAATCGTGCTTTAATACCTTACCGACATATATCTTTCGTACCCTTTACTTACCCGCATGCTTTGTAACCTCCAATATCGTCCGCTTCCTTCAACGTCGTTTTTTGCGAAATCAAAAGTTAGTATGAGGAATTCCATTTCCTATGACTTGGCTCGTCGCACGATCTAGAGCAAGAAGGAAAGGTAACATCCTAAATGTCCCGTAGCTTCCCTCGTTTATAGATGTGGTGCACCACACACCGATAAACAAGACTCTACTAGACACGGTCCGTAGACATTCCGAGGAAGAACCGCTCGATACCACTTTTGTCACGACCCAACTCCGTAGCCCTAGTGCTGGACACTCGTACACACCTATTAATCAGAATTCAGCATACAAAGAACATATACGTGTACGAAGGTCGTGCGTCGTATCAACCTATCACGCGTAAACACATATGTCGTACAGAAGCCGGCAAGGCTATCATAAATCACAACATCCCCGAATATGTATATATGTGCAAGCCGACAAGGATGCCATCACATATCAAAATCATAAGCAAGCCGGCAAGGCTGCCATCAGAGATGAATATCATATCATAGTACATCAAATAGACACAGCTGAACAGGACCCATACACAACCCACACATGTGTCTACAGACCTCTAAGAGTAGCAACAGAATCATATGACGGGACAGGGCCCCGCCGTACCCCTGAACAAACATATACATATGCAACGGAAGAGTCTGTACCAAGATATGGGCTCCAGAACAAGGGAGCACTCCAAGACAGCAGAATAGGTGTCCTAAGCCGGCGGATCGCCAAAATGGGCGTACTGTACCGCGGGCATGAAACGCAAAAGGGGGTCATGGAATATGTACGAGTATGTAAAGCATGGAATACGGAAAATAATCGGATCATAACCGAAGTAAGAAATATGGAAAATGAATACAAAATCGCATACCAAAATGCTTACTTTTGAAACATAAATAATGCAAATCGAAATCATGCATAGGCTCAGGAACATGGTCGCCCTCCCGTCGTTGGCGCCATGACACATCATACTCCAGAAGGTTTCATATCTCCGTACATCTCCGTAACACATCATAACATATCATATGCCATAACACATCATAACACCATAACCGGTACCCGGCCCTATGGCGAGGGATTCGGTGTACCGTAACACATCATACAGCCGAATATAGTATAGTGCGCACGATGATATAACCGGCCCGGGACTCGGCGAACGATGTAACAACAGTATGCACGAGCAGAGTAGTGAGTAACTATATGCAATTTAAAACATTTCAAACTCATTAGAATAATAAAAACGAACCTTCGTTTGAAAATCAAGACAATAGTCAAATCACGTTTCCTTCAAACGTCACTCGGGAACGCATCAAATAGGGCTATATAAGGAGGGTCTCGGGGGTTATAAGCATGCATCAACCCAATCCGAGCCCGCTCGTGAAAGTTACGAACATAATTCGTTATGGGACCTTCTATGAACGTATCAAAGCGATCGAGCCCGTCTCGTGAAAGTTACGGCGTTCGTAGTTACGTAATCCTTTTTAAAAAAAATATAAAATTCTTTATGCAACATTTATTATCAAATCATACGAAAGACAAAAAGACCATAGTTCGACCGAATTAGAATAGTAACATCAAGAAGCAAATGAGAATTGTAGACATGCCAAAAGAAAGAAAGAAAGAAAGGGTGAGCTTTACATACACATTCAACCTCCTATTAGCTACGCGTATTCGTCCAAACTCATAAATCTACATTTAAAGGGATTCACGCTACGTTAGTCTCTTTATTTCACACTTGCTCCAAATTTCAAACCAAACCATTCTATATTCTCGTCGAAAAATCGGGCATCTCCCCTGTTTATATGCCTAGCCCGAATTCTCAATTCAGTAACCAACAACATCAACAACAATACCAATAGTATTAACATCATTTCCAATACCGACGTATGCCATAAAACAGCCCGCACACTATTTTCTAAATTTCTCAACCAACCAAATTTGCGATATAACTATTTAATAATTTTATTTCCGTAAAGGAGTCGGAATTCATATGAACAACATCAATAACAACAACCTTCACATTTTACAAGTTAAATACATTTATTTTCATCCAAAATTCTCTTCAAATCTCCTTCCATAATTCACAACACCAACAAATGAATTTATTAGGCTATTCCCTCCGTGCTAATCCGTTAAAATTCTAAATAAACTCGTTAACAATGAAAAGGAACCGTATTCATACCTTAAGCATGCAGCCCCCACATTATCACTCTTCTCCTTGGTTGATTTTTAGCTCAAATTGAAGACAACGCAAATGCAGACAACACTTTTCTCTTCATGGGCTTCGGAATTCGGGGCTCAAATTTTGGTCAAAATTGGTTTTTCTTCTCTCCAAGGCTCTTCTCTCTCTCTTTCCAGAATTTTCTGGTGTTCTTGGTCTGAAAAATGAGAGGAAAGGGCTGAAATTTCACTTAAATAGGCATGGGTCATGGGCCTAACCCGATTGGGCCCGGTTTGGGCCTAGCCCACTGACCTTTTCGCCTTAAAACATCCATATCTCCTTATCCCGATGTCACCTGTGGGCCCACGACCTATGGTTAGAAATATAATTCAATTATCTACAACTTCTATCTTTGGTGTTTTTCCAAATTCCAAACTTATAATACCGTTTCTGCCCCTCGAAGTTAGATCACCCGAAAACGTTACTTAAAAATATTTGTTTGGAGGACTTCCACTTTGATTTGGCTCAAGGGTCCTTCTTGAGTTATGTTTAACTTCATATACGTGATTCATATAAATTGTCGCATGTCCCAAAAAAATCTCAATGTGTGGGCCCCACCTCAGCTTGCGAATAATCCGACGTACAAAAATACGAAATATAATATTGTCAACGTGAGTTTAAATTATGAAGCAACAACATGATTGTCAATTTTTAAGCACGTTAATAAGGACCTTCCAATTGGTTGGAATACTAGAAGAAAATATTTTTTTGATTAATTTTTCTTGGGGTCTTGTTCGGCTAGGCTTAATATGGCTTCTCTCTCCTTTTTTTTTTTTTTTTTTTCAAGTTTCTTCAAGTTTCTAAGGGGTGAAGATGATGAATATGACTTGCTTGTCTTCATCTATCTACATATATGATCCATACAAGTGGACCATGCCCCACACATGACTTGGATCAATTAAATTTGGCCAAGCCATGGTGGGAGTCCACTCCCTAGCCACACGGCCACTTGGCTTTCATTTCATGAAATACTAACTTCCCAAAATTAACTTTTGACCCCAAATTTTCCTTAATATTCCATACCAATAAAATCATAAGCAACTTATGCCTTAAAACAAAATCGAAAGTCAAAAGTCTCTACCTCGTATCCCGAATAGTCTTGTCCTTAACTTATAATGGTTAGCCCGGATTATCCCAATGTACAAAATACGGGATATAACATCATGCCCACAGGTAGACAGAGAGGTGGCCCAGATCTATAAGAGTTTATTAGCAGGCCATAGGAGCACCCCACTATTCCGGAGGTGCCAGTTATTGATGTATTCTTTTGTGTACATATATGGGTATGACTGGGTCCTATCCCATCCTTATGTCTCAGTACTCTAATAGAGGCTCGTAGATACGGATGCATAGGTAGTAGTTGTCTCGTGGATATAGTAGTGTATATTCGTGTATATCATTTTTGCAGCCGTGAGGGCTTATATATATATATATATATATGCACGTGTTGCCTGCGGGATTGTGTATGTTCAGGTTGGGTATGATGATTAGCATAATGAGTGGTGCTCGGTAGTCAGCTCCGGGTGCTCGTCATGGGCCCCCCTAGTCGGGTCGTGATAGTAACAATGTGGCCCAAGAATGCCACATAATCAAGCCAAAACTCACACTTAGAAAACTTGGCATAAAGCTTCTTTTCTTTCAACAAACCAAGAACAATCCTCAAATGATGCTCATGCTCTTCCTTGCTTCGCGAATACACCATAATATCATCGATGATGACTATAACAAAAGAATTCAGGTATGGCTTGAAAATTCCCTTTATCAAATCCATGAAAGCTGTTGGGGCATTCGTAAGCCCAAAAGACATAAAAAGGAACTCATAATGTCCATAATGAGTCCTAAAGGCCGTCTTTGGAATATCCTCGGCCCGAATCTTTAGCTGGTGATAGCCTGACCTCAAATCAATCTTGGAGAACACTGAAGCACCCTGAAGCTAGTCGAACAAGTCATCAATGCGGAGAATAGGATACTTATTTCGAATGGTAACCTTGTTCAACTGGCGGTAATCAATACACATCCGTATCCATCCATCTTTCTTCTTCATAAAAAGCACGGGAGCGCCCCAAGGGGGAGACGCTCGGTCTGATGAAACCCTTACTCAAAAGATCTTGCAATTTCTCCTTTAACTCTCTCAACTAGGCCGGTGCCATCCTATAAGGTAGAATGGAAATAGGGCGAGTGCCCGACTCTAGATCAATATAGAAGTCAATGTCACGACCGGGTGGCATACTAGGCAAATTTGTAGGGAATACCTCTGCGAATTTGCTCACAACAGGAACAGACTCAAGTGACGGAGTGTCAAAGACTGGTATCACAAATATGGGCCAAGTAGGCAAAACATCCTTTATCAACTAACTTCTTAGCTCGGAGGTAGGAAATAATCTTCTTCGTGATGGCACTAGAAGTACCCCTCCACTCAAGTCTAGGAATACCTGGCATAGCTAATGTGACTGTCTTGGCGTGACAGTCCAAGATCACATGGTAAGGGGACAACCAACTCATGCCCAAAATAATGTCAAAAATCTACCATATCCAGAATCACCAAATCTACCCATGTGTCATGACCCATAAAAGTAAATAAACGGGATCGATAGACTCGATTGACCAATATCGAATCTCAAACTAGAGTAGACAAGTGAATAGGTACATCAAGCCAGTCACAAACCAAATCCCAACCCACATAATGATAAGCAGATACATAAGAGAAAGTAGACCCTGGATAAAATGAGACTGAAGCTGCTCGATGACAAATGAAAATGGTATATATGATAACAGCTTCTTACGCCTAGGCCTCTGGCCTGCCAGGAAAAGTGTAACAATGGGCACCACCACAGCCGCTCTGGCTGGACTGATCTCCACCTCTAGAAGCCTGAGAACCACCTCTGCCAGGCTGATACCCACCTCTAGAGTACTGTAATACACCGCGGCCTGTCTGAGGACTACCTCTACCTGAAGAACCAACCTGGCTACCCGAAGATGCTGGAGTCATAGGGGTCTGGAACTTGGAACCCTGTTAGGCCCTACTCTCTCTCTACTGGGGGCACTCTCTAGCAATGTGCCCGGTATCACCACATACATAGCAAGCTTTAGATGGCGGAGATTGAAATACTATGGCTGAAAAACCGAAGTAACCACCCCGGTTCGCTGGCCGAGAATAAAAGCCTCCAGAGACCTTCCCTGAACCATAACCACTCTGCCTCGGCGGCCACCCGCGTCCGTAGCGCCGACCGAATAGGCAGGGATGCGACTGATCAGTCCTGGCTAACTGGCCCCCACCTCTAGAAGTCGACCCACTGTAATCACCATACTGACGGGGCTTCTTCTCATTACCCCCACCAAGGGCTCGGGCCCCAGCTGACTCAACACTCGTAACATGGTCTACTGCTGACTGAAAGAAAGCATCTATGGAAAAAGTCAGACACGCCATATGTAATGGAAGTGCCAGTCCACCCATGAACTTCCTAACCCTATCTGACTCAGAATGAATCAATTGCGTAGCATAACGAGCCAAAAACAAAAATTGAGCCTCATACATAGCTACAGACATACCCCTCTGATGTAGGTGGATGAACTCATCTCTCTTCTGGTCCCTCACAGTATGAGGAACGTACTTCTCGGGAAAAGCTTTTTGAATCTGCATCTAAGAGAGTGGAGGCGACCCAACAGGTCAACAATCAATGAAGGACCTCTACCAAGTCTTCGCGTCCCCACGGAACTGGTAGGATACGTAGTCAACCCCATGAGACTCAACAATCCCCATCGTATATAGCCTTTCATGAATATGCATCACAAACTCATAAGCACCCTCACTCGGTATACCAAAGAATTTTGGTAGCTCCATCTTCAGAAATCTACCAATTAGCTCCTGATTTCTAATAGTTATAACTGGGCTCGCAACGGGCCTAGAAGCACCCGCAGGTACTGGAATCCCATCAATCCAAGGGACCATGGCAGCAGCAGGCTGTATCCCTCGACTATGTCCCCGCCGTGAGTCCGTGCTCTCGCTCTAGTCCGGATCCCCCTAGAGGCAAAGACCACCCACTTGATGTTGTCCATCAAGATGTAGCAGAATACGAGCCATGGTGTTCTGAAGCACCGGATTAAAAATCACCTCTGGATGAGTCTGGGCTGGTCCCAGCCCTCCCTCAACTACATGCTCACGCATAGGCTGGCACTCTGGCTGACTCTCTGGCTAGAGCTCTGGCTCTAGAGATGTTGATCTAGCGTGCCTCTATCCAGCCACAGGGGCCCCACCCATGGTTGGTGTAGTGTTACACGGCCGTAACCTCTAGCGTAGCCTCTTCCCCATGCTCTGGCCCTAACTGCGGGCTCGGGAACTTCATCCCAAGCAATGGTAACGCGCGTCCTCACCATTTGTGAGAGAATAAAAGTGAATCAGATACCAATTCGAATATTCTAATACCAATTTGAATAAAGTAGAATGAAAGAATGAAAGAATTTGAAGTTTGCTAAATGTCTTATAGCCTCTCACAAATAAGTACGGAGCTCATCGTACTGATCCGCAAGACTCTACTAGACATTCTCTTGTACTTATAGACCGGGTAACCTATGGCTAAAACTAACTTGTCATGACCCAAGTCACGGATCGCACAGGCACCTACCCAATCCCACCTGATAGGTGAACCCGTCCCTTACTCAACTTCCAAAAATAGCATAAGAAAGTAAATAAGAAGAAATAGCAGTCTTAAATAATAAATAGATAATCATGCGGAATCCTACAACACAAGACCCCCGAATCTGGTCAGAATGGTACAAGAGCAACTAAGTACATTTGTCTAGAAACTACAAGTCTGAAAATAAACATCTCTCTTACAATGGAAAAATAAAGACAGAGGGATAGAGGAGTCTCCGGGCAGCTGTCACGACCCAAACTGGAGGGCCATGACGGGCACCTGATCGTACTAGTCAAGCACCATCTGACAGACACCTATGACATCAACATAAGCGTAGGTGGGCCAGTAGGGCCATCATATGATACTCAATAGAATCATAAGGAAAATGCGTCTGTATTAAATAGTCTGAAAGACTCATCTATATGGATATGCGGAATATACTATATGAGCCAATAAGACTGTCATGATCATCTGTGTGGCAATATATGAAACAACAGGACTGAACATTATCTGACTGTACATAACTGTCTACGAGCCTCTACTGGAAAACATAACATAACGTGGCCGAGACAAGGCCCCGCCATACCTATGCATATATAATCATTTTGACCCCTGGCATCTCCGAAGTAAATAGAGTGCAATAATCTTAACCGCTGAGCTGACATCCTACTAGATGGATCACTAACCTGTATTTGCAGACCTGCGGGTATGAAACGCAGCCCCCCCAGGCAATAGAGGAGTCAGTACGAATAATGTACCAAGTATGTAAGGCATAAAAACATCAAGTACATAATAAATATGAGAGACATCTGAAACATGAAAGCTAATCTGAATATCTGAGTGCATCTGTGACTAATATCTGTAAATATCTGCATACCTCTATAAAACTGAAAGTGCCTCTGAGGATGATGTGCATAAGTCATAATATAACTGTCAGTGCTGTGGAATGTACAGCCCGATCCATATACCATATGTTAGTACCGAAGAACGTACGACCCAATCCATAAATCATATAATAGTGCCGAGGAACGTACGGCCCGATCCATGTATCATCATCATCACTGTGTACCAGCTGATCAGGTGGTAATGCGTATATAACGCCTATCCCTTTCCCCATACCCCATATACATATAATATACGCGTATATAACACCTTATGGTCATGGGTCAATGTACATATGTATAAATAAATGCAATGCATAAATAAGATGAATAACTAGAACTCTCAGAGTGATATAAAGTCATGCTACCTCCGGTAAATATCTTTGAGCTAACATCATCAACATACGACCCGTGAACTGAAGGAATAATCATAAAAGAGGTAAAAGAACATCAAAGATTAGAGTACTCCTAATGCTTCTAAGAGTATAGTAATATTGAAGTATGTTCATACGTTCGTTCGTTCGTTCGTTCATATCATAAGGATCATGCCAAAATGAAAGAAAGGATACCCTTAACATACCTGGATAGTCTCCTTCTCAATCCTCAACCAAACTTAACATAATCCTCTTGCATCTACAATAAGTGAAATGATATCTTTGTTAACATATACGATCATGACTATTGTCACGACCCGAACTACGGGCCGCGACGGGTATTCGGGGCTAACCACCGAATACCACTCATATCCGTTACCTGTATGCTCTCATTCACACTATATGCTCGTAATCATAGGAGTATATCATCATTTGAAACATAGTTACTTTTATAAACGTAAGCCCTTTTCGGCTATCAAAATAATATATATACATATACACATACATATACATGGAGACCATGGGACCATACTACCCACACATGCGTATCTACGAGCCTCTACTAGAGTACTAGACATATGGATGGGACAGGACCCCGTCGTGCCCAATCATGAGTATATACATATATGTGCCAAAAGAATAATCAATTGCACCTCCGGACAATGGAGTGCTCACAAGTCAGCTACTAGCTCCTATGGATCAGCACCGTCTCCTTGCCTACCTGTGGGCATGAACACAGCGTCCAAAGAAAAGGACGTCAGTACGAACATTGTACTGAGTATGTAAGGCAGGAATGAAATAAACATAATAAGAATATCATGAGTCATGGGTAGAGGATACAACCTGCGTACTCTTGTAATTATAGCTACATTTCATATACATTCATCATATAAGCATATCATGTACATTATCATAGCATGTGCCTTATCATATCACATTTACATCGTCCTGCCATACATGCATCATAACATCAATCATATATCATCATGTCGTTAACCCGCGTCCGGGTAACCATCATATGCTACCCACTAGTGGTGATCATGTCCGGCCCTCTAGGCACGGTGGAATCATAGCAGCCCGCCGTAGTGGTGACATGTCCGGCCAATTAGGCGTGGTGGAATTATAGCAGCCCGCCTTAGCGGTGACATGCCCGGCCATCTAGGCACGGTGGAATCGTATCATCATACGTATCATACATTTATCATCGTACATTATACATCATCATAGTTATCACTATCATTCATGTCATATTCATATCATGGTTTCATCATAATTTAATATCATCATACACATATCATCAATTCATACATTAGAACTTGGAAGCAAGTATAGTCATGTCGAGGTGACATAAGGTCGTGGACCCCCGATTTCATTATGGAGCATTCGTAACATTCCACCTCACCTTGGAAGAATGGGCATAAGGTGAGTGTATACAATGGTCAACATCAATGAACTATGGATAGCTTCATTAGCTTAATAGGAGCATCATATCATAGCCTATAGCATCTCTAGACATAGCTTGTCATTATCGTTATCATAACCGTAACATATCTTTGATCTCGCATGGCTATTCGTGCATAATGGCTCGTAGCCTTCTTGAAGATAGGACATTTGTAATTAAAGAGGAAATTCATGCCATAGGATTCATGCCTTAGAAGGAAGGGATTTTCCTCACATACCTTTGTCGTTTAGCTATTCTATCGCTTGCTCGTTCTCCTTTAATGCACTTGTTTATACCTTCAAGAGAATTCGTATCGACGTTAGCTATATCGTCGTGAAAACATACTTACTAAAGCTATAGAAATTTGGGAAGCATTTCCTTTGTTTATACTACTTTCCGCCATATTCCATATCAACTCCCAACATTCATAACGACAATCACAATATCCCTAACAACAATCGTCATTCATTCGTATGATTCGTATTTCACAATTCTACTTCAATCCTCCATATTCATGACTAAAGTCCATCGTCGTATTCTTTCATATCCAATACTTATTTCATGTTCTATAGGTCATTTATAACACATTCATAACATCAACATATCCATTTCCATGATTCAATTCAACTATCACATACTAGCAATACTATTCACACATTTGATGACCCATTTGTTGTACTCTTCTACAATCCATGTGTTTCAACCTATAAATACTTCAAAAAACATGTAAAGATCATGAAACAAACCTAATATGATGGAGGAATAAGCTTACAATGGTGATTCACCCTTAGCACCAAAACCCTACTTTATCTCTCTTGGGAGTTCTTGACTTGGATGACTTTTAATGGGTCTCCTTCACTTGATTCTCTTGATTTCTTGTTGTTGATCCTTGATTTCTATGGATTTCTCATGGATGAAATGTTTGGAACACTCTAGAGGTTTCTTGTGTTGTGGAGAAGTGAGGTGAAATGAAATGGAAATGAAAAATGGTCCCTTATATAAAATACACTTCAGCCCCGATTGAAATATACGGACCAACATACGGTCCGTATAAAATCTACTGACCGTATGTTGGACCGTATATCTGGTCCAGTGAATCATGACATACTGGGCTGGATCTACGGCTGGACATACGGTCCGTAGATCTTATACGGCCACATGTCCGGCCGTATGTTTGTCCGATTTTCCGAGAGTTGTTTCGTCGACTCGTTTGATCTCCGATCCTTATGGAACCTTCTTAACACTTGTTCCTTACTTCAATACCATTCTAAGGGACGTTATAACTCTTCCTCAAAGGGTCATTAAGACATCATTAACTTAATACTCGAAATTCTTATCCGATACCCAACATGTGTCCCGCTTCTCTTAACAACTTTCTTTCCTTCACCCGAATGTCTTTGAATATCTTAATTAGCATCATCGATTACTATCCCCTACTTGTCCGAACCTCGTGAACGTCATGTCCTTCGTGAGTCTATTCACTGTACGCTAACGGGGAGTTTTCTAAGGTGTAACATTCTCCCCGCCTTTTGGAACATTCGTCCTCGAATGTTAAGTCGTCGGGGACTCTAGAAAAATTTCGCCAGAGTTTCCCCTGTAATATGGCACTACCGTCCTGTCACAACAACCCATAATATCATTGCCTCATAGGGCCACAACATAATAGCAATATAAACTGGCCACACGCGACCCATATACATACAATAAAGCATACATACCTCATCACCTCGGCGTTTCGTCATAGCTTTCTTCCGGGGGCTGAAATAAATGTGGATATGTGGATTTCATCTTCTCTTCCGCTTCCCAAGTCACTTCTTCTCGATTGTTATTTCGCCATAGAACCTTGACTGAAGCTATTTCCTTATTTCGAAGTTGTCGTATTTGTCTGTCTAATATAGCAATAGGCACTTCTTCATAAGCTAGCTTTTCTGTGATCTGAACATCATCTATTGGCACAATCTTTGTGGGATCTCCCACACATTTGCGGAGCATAGAGACATGGAATACTGGGTGAACTAAATCAAGCTCTGAAGGCAATTCTAATTCATACGCCACTTGACCCACTTTGCGGATGATTTTGTAGGGTCCAATGTATCGAGGACTTAGCTTTCCTTTCTTACCAAATCTGATCACCCCTTTCATCGGGGATACTTTCAAGAATACCCAATCATTAAATTGAAATTCTAAATCTCGCCGGTGGTTATCCGCATATGAATTTTGGCGACTTTGGGCTGTCAATAATCGATCTCGTATCACCTTGAATTTTGTTACTGCTTGCTGAATCAACTTGGGCCCTATTAACTGTACCTCTCCAACATCAAACCATCCAATTGGAGATCTACATCTCCTTCCATACAGAGCTTCATATGGAGCCATTTGGATACTGAAATGGTAGCTATTGTTGTAGGCAAATTCAACTAGGGGTAAGTGGTCATCCCAACTACCACCAAAATCTAATACACATGTTTGTAGCATATCCTCCAAGGTCTGTATAGTATGCTCCGCTTGTCCGTTAGTTTGCGGATGAAATGCCGTGCTGAGCCTCACTTGAGTACCTAGACCCTCTTGAAAGGATTTCCAGAATTTAGCTGTGAACTGTGCTCCTCTGTCTGTGATAATAGACACTGGAATACCGTGAAGTCTCACAATCTCCTTAAGATACAACCTTGTATAATCTTCAGCTGAATATGTAGTTCTGACTGGGAGGAAATGAGTTGTTTTTGTCAACCTATCCACAATCACCTATATAGAATCATACTTGCCTCGAGAGCGGGGCAATCCTACAATAAAATCCCTATTGATCACTTCCCATTTCCATGTAGGAATTTCTATTGCTTGCAATAATCCTCCTGGCTTTTCATGTTCTACCTTTACTTGTTGGCAGTTCAGACATTTGGCTACAAATTCTTCTATGTCTCTTTTCATGCCATCCCACCAATACGTCAATTTGAGATCATGGTACATCTTTGTCGTTCCAGGATGAATGGAATAACGAGAATAATGAGCTTCTTCTAGAATTCGGCGGCGTAGTCCCGCCACATCCGGAACACATAATCTATTCTGATGCCTGAGAACCCCATCTACCGAGACTTCAAATGGTGACTTTTCTTTTGGAAATTTCACACCTTTATAATACTTCAATTTGGGATCCTCGTATTGACGCTCTTTTATTTTCGCATCCAAGGATGAAACTGTGGGATTGTTAACACCGACTCCTGCATCGCCTGAATCAATTATGCGCACTCCAAGGTTAGCTAGTTGATGGAGTTCATGAATCATTTCTTTCTTCTCCAAAGGCACTTCACATAGGTTACCCAGAGATCGGCGACTAAGCGCATCCGCTACTACATTTGCCTTTCCGGGGTGGTATAAGATATTTACATCATAATCCTTCAATAATTCCAACCACCGCCACTGTCGCAGATGCAACTCCTTCTGTTTGAAAATATACTGGAGACTCTTATGATCTGTGTAAATATCAACATGTACGCCATATAAGTAATGTCTCCACATTTTTAGTGTATAAATAACTGCGGCTAATTCAAGATCGTGAGTTGGGTAGTTCTTTTCATGTTTTCGCAGCTGTCTCGAAGCATAATCAATGACTTTTCCATGCTGTATCAATACACATCCTAGCCCAACACCAGAAGCATCACAATACACAACATAGCTATCCGGCCCTTCTGGAAGCATTAAGACTGGAGCTGAGGTTAATTTGTCCTTCAACTCTTGGAAGCTACGCTCACAAGCGTCATTCCGCTGAAATTTTGCTGACTTCTGGGTCAACTTCGTCAATGGGGCTGAAATAGATGAAAAGCCCTTACGATCTCCCGTAATAACCCGCCAAACCCGTAAAACTACGAACTTCTCAGTAGGTGTCGTAGGCCTCCGCCAAGTCTTTACAGCCTCTATTTTCTGAGTATCAACTCTAATGCCATCATCTGAAATAACATGGCCCAAGAATGTCATAGAATTTAGCCAAAACTCGCACTTGGAGAATTTTGCATACAACTCCCGAGCACGGAGAATTCCAAGGACAATACGTAGGTGATCTGCATGCTCTGATTCTGTGTGAGAATACACTAAAATATCATCAATGAATACTATCACAAACAAGTCCAAGAGAGGCCTGAATACATTATTCATCAAATTCATAAACACTGCCGGAGCATTAGTTAGCCCAAACGACATTACTCGAAATTCATAATGGCCATATCTCGTTCTGAAAGCTGTCTTGGGAATATCTTCTTCTCTGACTCTCACTTGATGATAACCCGATCTCAAATCTATTTTGGAAAACCATTTGGCTCCTTGTAGTTGATCAAATAAGTCATCAATTCTTGGGAGCGGATACTTGTTCTTTATCGTCACCTTATTCAGCTGTCTACAATCAATACACATTCGTAGGGAGCCATCTTTCTTTCTTACAAATAGGACTGGCGCTCCCCACGGTGATGAACTGGGTCTAATGAACCCCTTCTCGAGCAAATCTTTCGACTGAGCCTTTAATTCCTTCAATTCTGCCGGAGCCATTCGATAAGGAGGAATAGAAATAGGCTTGGTATCCGGTAATACATCAATGGCGAAATCAATCTCCCTTTCTTGAGGAAGGCCTAGAAGTTCATCTGGAAATACATTCGGAAACTCATTCACTACCGGAACAGATTGGAAAATTGGCGATGTTGACTCGGTGTCATGAACTCGGACTAAATGATAAATATAGCCCTTTGCTATCATCTTTCTTGCCTTAAGGTAGGAAATAAACCTACCTCTCGGAGTTGCCGTATTACCCTTCCATTCAAGCACGGGCTCTCCCGGAAATTGGAATCGAACTAATTTCATTCGACAATCAACATTAGCATAGCATGAGGCCAACCAATCCATACCCATTATAACATCGAAATCTAGCATTTCTAGCTCCACTAAATCAGCTTTGGTTTGGCGATCGCATATTACAATTATAACATCTTTATACACTTGTTTAGCTATCACGGGATCACCAACCGGAGTGGATACCTCGAAAGGTTTGATCGGCTCGGGTTTCACCCCAATACGATTAGCAACATAGGGGGTAATATAAGATAATATGGAGCCTGGATCGATCAATGCATACACATCATGAGAAAACACAGTCAATGTACCTGTGACCACATCTGGAGATGACTCAAGATCTTGCCGTCCGGCTAAAGCATATAAGCGGTGCTGGGTGGCACCTGAAGTAGATGCTCCCTCTCGGCCTCTGCCTCGCCGAGTCCGGGGAGTCTGCCCGTGGGACCCGCTCGCAAGGATCCCGCTACCGACCCCGTGGGCCGAACCCCACCTCCGCCATATCTCGAAGGACAACAAGCATCAAGTGTCCCGTCCGCCCCACAAATATAACATGCATCTGTGCCCTGGCGACATGGCCCTGAGTGCAATTTTCTGCACTGACTGCATCGGGGAACGGGTGGTCTCCCTTGACTGTAATCTCCCCCAAATTGAGAATCTGAGGCTCTCGAACTCTGGCCCTGTCCTAAACGGAAAGAGAGATCAGATTTCCTGCCTCGGAACCGGGGAGGTGCACTCGTCACTGACTGGCCTGAGTGCCTAGAATATGCCTGTCTCGATCTCCTTCTATAATCACCGCCTATACCCATAGATCTAGCCCTCTTGCTTTGCCCTCTATCACCATCACGATCACCCCTCTGCGGAGGTTGTTGCCCTTCAAGATTTTGGGCATGTGCTTGAATGCGGGAAATATCCATCCCGTCTTGCAATGAAGCTGTCAAGCAATCCTTAAATAAATGTGGCCCTAGGCCACTCACAAATCTGTGCACCCTGTCGCCCATGTCGGCTACCATAGTAGGAGCATATCTAGCCAAAGAATTAAATTGAAGGCTATATGTCACGACCCGAACTACGGGCCGCGACGGGTATCGGAGGCTAACCACCGAACACCACTCGTCCCATTACCCATAACCTTCCATACATAATACATGCGCTCAATTTCATGGAAACCTATCATTATGGGAAACTTGATGATTTTTATAAACATAGACCTTTAGGCCATCAAAATAGTATATACACCTATACACATACATATACATGGAAATCATACCATACTACCCACACATGCGCATCTACGAGCCTCTACTAGAGTACTAAACATACGGACGGGACAGGACCCCGTCATGCCCAAAATATGAATATACAAATATGTACCAAAAGAATCATCAATAGCACCTCCGGATGATGGAGTGCTCACAAATCAGCTACTGGCTCCTAGGGATCAGCACCGTCTCCTTGCCTACCTGTGGGCATGAACACAACGTCCGAAGAAAGGACGTCAGTACGAACATTGTACTGAGTATGTAAGGCAGGAGTGAAACAAATATAATCTGGAAATCATAAGTCATGAGATGAGGGTATAACCTGTACACTCTTTACATATGAACCAGTTTCATGTACATACATCATACATAAATATATCACATACATTATCATAGCATGCAAGCATCGTCACATCAATCATACATCATTATATCGTTACCCGCGTCCGAGTAACCATCCCCTGCAGCCACTAGTGGTGACATGTCCGCTCTTTTCTCGGTGCGGTGGAATTATAGCAGCCCGCCGTAGCGGTGACATGTCCGGCCAATTAGGCGCGGTGGAATCATAGCAGCCCGCCGTAGCGGTGACATGTCCGGCTAATTAGGCGCGGTAGAATCACATTATCACACATACAATGCAATTCATATATTTGTCATCATTAACATTCATTTCATGGACATATCGTGACTTATCATGATTTTACCATAGTTTAGCATCCTTAGTTACATATACATATACATACATTAAGCTTAAGAGCGGCTATGTTTATGTCGGGGTGACGTAAGGTCGTAAACCCCCGGTCATGTTATGGAATCAGCATAAGCGTCATATCTCACCTTGGGAGGATTTACAATATAAGGTGAGTGCATATAAGAAAGAATGCCAACGGATCGTGATCATCATTATTGATCGCGTAAGAACACCATATCGTGGTCTATAGAGTCTTTATTACATTCATAGCGTATTTCTTATCCAGTCTCGCTACTCATGAACTTAGACATGTCATCTCTAAGAACGTAGAAGATTCATGAAGGAAGAGGAAAATCATGCATAAGATTCATGCCTTAGAAGGAAGGGTAATGCCTCACATACCTTTGTCGTTTAATTACTTTACAACTTGCTCGTCCCCCTTTAACGTCCTCGCCTTTACCTTCAAGAGAATCCGTTTCGTCGTTAGCTAGGCAATTATAAAACCATGCCTCTTAAGGCTAAAGAAAATTGGGCAGCCTTTCCTTTGTTTATACTACTTTCCGCCATATTTCATATCAACTTCCAACACTCATAACAACCATCACAATATCGCTAACAACAATCGTCATTCATTTCCATGATTCGCATTTCATAATTTCATCTAAAGTCTCCATATTCATGACTAAGGTTCATTATCACATTTGTTCACTTGTAATACTTATTCCATGCTCTAAATATCACTTATAACACATTCACAATCTCCACATAATCATTTTCATGATTCACCTCAACTACTATTCAACAATGACATTATTCACCCATTTATAATCCATTTTCCATACTCTTTCATAATCTAAGTGGTTCATCTTAATAATACTTCAAATAACATGTAAAGTTCATGAAACTCACCTCAAATGGTGGAGGAATTGTTATAACCCGTAATTTTACACAATTGGAAAATTCGAAATAGTTGTGACTTGTAAGAAATAAGGCCACATGTTGATTTGATTTAATATATATATGTTGTTCATGAAAAAAATATTGCCACGGAAATATGGAGGAAGGTCAAGGGAAAAAATGGGGAATTTTGGAAATTTGTTTCGGGAATTTTAAAATAAGACCAGCAACAATTTGGGCCTAAATGAAATGAAATGAAAAAAAAAAAGAGCAAGAAGGGCCCAATTCAAGGTGGTGGACGGCCAACTACATGGCTCAAGTCCACAATTAAATGAAACCCATGTATTATAAAGCAAAGAAGGGTCATGAACCTTCTACACATTTGACCATTCAAGAAAAACAATTGAGAGCAAAAAAAAAAAAAGGGGCCATTCGGCCATTGAAGGAGAAAAGAAAAAAAAAAAAAATTTTTTGCCCATCAATCTTGATCCAAAATCTGAACTTTCTAGAATTCCTCCTAAGTTGGAAACCCTCTTCAATGTGATATAAATTTGGAGGCAAGAAAGTACTTTTTTTTTTACAAAGTGGAGAATTTGGAAAAGGTAAGGATTCTACTCTTTTTAGCTTGGAAGAATTTTATATATATGTTGTAGTATGTGGGAATGAATGTAGAGTATGAAAATTTTGTGTCATGGGTATGTGTGTGTGTGTGGCCGAAAATGGGTGTTGATGGAGAGGGATGATCAAATTTTATTTATTATGAAATTGTGTTGTAATGGCCTTTTTATGTAAATGGAAGAATAATGGTTCAAGTTGGCATGAGAATTTATTGCAAGTTGTTATAGGAAATTATGTGATTTTTTACATAGTTTTTATGTAATTATGGAAGTGGAGTTCTAAATGTGAATTGTTGTGTTGTTGGTGAATTTGGAAGGATGCTAGTCCAAATTAGCATGAAAAATTGGTTGTTAAGTTGTTGTAGGAAGTTTTGGTAATTTTATTGTAGATTTATGTAATTATGGAAATGAAATTGTTAGGGTGCAAATTGTGATTGTTGTTAATGAAATCGGAAGATAAAAAGGTGTTGTGAGTATTTATGTCGAAAATTAGAGGTTTCGGATGAATTATGGTTTGGGTGGGAATTTTGTATATTTTGTAAATATTTTGTAGAATGATAGGAAATGCTCCCGAATTGAATTGGAATGATCTTGATTAGTAATGAATATGAAAATATTGATATTGGTTGAAAATGCGAAGTTAGATTGGAAGTTGTCGCATTATGTAGGAAAGAAGACTATTTATGTTAATATGCGTTTTACTTTGATTGTTGGTGTGGTTGGTGTTGTTGTTGGTATGGTTGTTGACATTTGGGCCGAGTTAAATTCTCGGGGGTGCCGTATGTATAGGGGAGATGCTTTGCCCAAATTTACGTGGACAAGTATGAGTTAAGATTGAATTCCTAAAGGCTTGTAATTGACATTTGGTACTTATGACCAATTGTAGATTTTGGAGAAAACGGGATTTGAGTTTGGACAAGCGTAAAGAGCGAATAACGTATGCGAAGCCTTACCTTTCCTTCCTCTGGCATGATCTTTATGAAATAAGCAAATAACGTGCGTGTATGATTCTAAAGAAATTCCTGCTCTTAGAACCACTAGGATGGCTAACGTTATTGATTTCCATAAGCCACTTCAGATGATTATGATGCGTATCCATGATGTCCGATGATGTGTATCTATGATGTCCTGAAGTTTGGCCAATATATTTCCGGATGGCATTTGAGAAACAAATGATCTGACTATATTTTTG
The DNA here is from genome assembly GCF_029784015.1 of Lycium ferocissimum. Taxonomy (NCBI): domain Eukaryota; kingdom Viridiplantae; phylum Streptophyta; class Magnoliopsida; order Solanales; family Solanaceae; genus Lycium; species Lycium ferocissimum. The sequence goes on along the minus strand of NW_026716777.1, from coordinate 13,243 downwards.
ACTTTCCGAAAAAAATTAATATTTTCGGTTGTTCCATCGAGCCTTTGATATGTTTTTATACGTACGTATGATTCCAAAGGTTCTATTTGATTTGGTCCATAACGATATCCAAAAGATTCTTGACATGGTTACGGCTTTGATTCCCCAAAAATAGCTCCTGAAATGCTCGTAGAAGGTTCTGTACTTCAAATGATCCTTATTTGTTTCCTGATATGTGTATTCTTAACGTCATCAAATTATGATCCTTATGTCTTTCGTACGACTAAATTTCAAAAGTTGGTTTTCAAAAGGGTTTTGTTCTTAAACGATTTTGAAACTACGAACGTCCGTAACTTTCGCAGAAAGGCTCTGATCGCTTTGATATCTTCGCAAATGATTTCATGACGTATAATGACTTAAGATTTCATAGGCGGACCCGGATTGGGTTGACGCTTGCCCGTGGGTCCCGCGACCTTCTATGATGGTTCTAACGACCTATTTTCGAAAGAATTTAATACGACTATCTTTCCGACCCCCGAGTATGACTATACATTTATTTGCTTTGAGCTCGAAATGAGGATTTTCACACATATGATTTTGATACGTGGCTATGGTTTCGAAATTCGGTTTGATATGTTCCCGAGTGATATTCGGAAGGAAACCCGATTTGACTATTGTTTCAGTTTTGAAGTAACAGTTGTTTTGATTATCTTCTTGGGTCTTTGTAAGTGTTTTGCATTGCATATGGTATTAACCGCTGGGTTCCTGGCCGCGGTATATTTATATAATTGTGATATTAACCGCTGGGTTCCTGGCCGCGGTATATTTATATATTTGTGATATTAACCGCTGGGTTCCTGGCCGCGGTATATGTGATATGATAATGTGAGGACATGATGATGTGATATGATATGTTTGATTTTCCCGTATATATGAGACAGAAATGGTTCTTTCGAAAAGAAATGTTTTCACTTATGACACTTAGTCCCATTATGGGCCGGATATTATACGCGGCAGCGTTATACATGATTTGTACGTTCGGAGTAAGCGTTTGGGGCATTCTGACTATTATGTTTGTTCTGCGTACCTCGTTTGTACGATTTGTATCTCGGATGTAAGCACACTGGTATTCGGGTCATTATGCTGACTTTCTGTACTCCGCGCTTCAGTATGATTTTGTTTACGGTATCTCATGCTTTACATGCTCAGTACATATTCCATGCTGACCTCCTTTCTTCGGGGGCTGCGTTTTATGCCCGCAGGTACAGACGCCCGATTTGAAGATCCGCCAGTTTAGGATACTTACTCTCGTCGCTTTAGCGCTCCTTTGTTCCGGAGCCTACACTTTGGCACAGATTTTTTTGTTGTAAATATGTATATATCTATTCAGGGGTACGGCGGGGCCCTGTCCCGTCATATGATTCTGTTGTTCTGTTTAGAGGTCTGTAGACATGTATGTGGGTTGTGTCTAGTTTGTTCGGACGTGTATGCGTGACATGTGTTTTGGGCGGTCCACTCGCCACGGCAGCCTTGCCGGCTCGCCTGTATATATGTATATTGATCTGCTGGCCCTGCGTGGCCTTTGTTGGTATTTCTCGTGCGAGGTTTGATTTGGATAGTAAGAAAAAACGAGAGGAAACTCGCCCAAATTTTTCTAAAATATTTAGATTATCACCTTACCGGTTTGTGTAATATATGAGGTACTGTGTGTTAGTTACGTATGGGTGCCCAGCTCGGGCACTAGTCACGGCCTACGGGGTTGGGTCGTGACAGAAGTGGTATCAGAGCAGTTCGTCCTCGGAATGTCTACAGACGTGTCTAGTAGAGTCTTTTTTATCGGTGTGTTGTGCACCACATCTATAAACAGGAGGCTACAGGACATTTAGGATGTTATCTTTCTTTCTGATCTTAGATCGTGCGATAGAGCAGTATTATTAGGATGATTCTTTTCTAACTAATCGCTATGTTTTCAGCGATGCCTCCGAGAAAGGCGACAGTCGCCCGTGAGGGCAAGTCTGCCGCGATGAGGAGAGACCAGCCGGGCTCAGAGAGTTACTCGGACCCTTGCTCAGATTATGCATGATACTGCGCCCCGGTCAGCGGGCTCTGCTACGCCATCATCATCACAGGGGCATAGAGCAGCAGCAGCTGCAGGACAGGGGGCGGCTCCACCGCCAGCCCCTGAGGTTCGAGCACCCGCGCCTCCAGCCCCCCAGCCAGGGGCGGACGATGGGACCCTGCGAGAGGCAGTCCAGTTATTGACTCGATTGGTAGCGGGACGAGTCCACGGCGAGGGAGCGAGGGGATGATCGTGTGATAGGCGTGATAGCCGAGAGGCCCGTGATTTTCTCGCTTTGTGGCCCACCAGAGTTTTTCGGGTCAAAGCCCGCAGAGGACCCTCAGGAATTCATCCGACAGATGCAGCGCACCCTGCGATTGATTAGTGCTTCTGAGACCGAGTCCGTGGAGATGGATTCATATCGGTTGTACGATGTAGCGGCTAATTGGTATGAGTCTTGGATGCTGTCTAGAGGCGAGGGCGCCCCTCCAGCCGTATGGGGCGAGTTTACAGAGGCCTTCCTGGCCCATTTCCTACCTCCGGAGGTGAGGCGGGCCAGGGTAGACAGATTCCTGCTGTTGAAGCAGAGGGGCAGGCCAGTCCGGGAGTACAGTTTAGAGTTCGATTCGCTGGCCAGATATGCGCCCGCATATGTAGCTGACATGACTGACCGGATGCACCGATATATAGTGGGGCTGGACCAGTACTTCGTTGGCCGGACGCGCGGTAATGGCGGCCCGACCCGGTATGGATATCGCCGTATTCGGCCCATGCCCGGGGGCATCGGAGGGACGACGCAGGGCATCGACCGATAGGGATTATGACGGGGGCCGGCCCAAGAGGGCCGGTCTCCGCGGGATATTCGGGGAGTCTCGAGGGCGGCGTGCCTCGGCGAAGAAGAGAGAGATATCCTCCCCGACGGCGCGGTATATGCCCCCACAGTTCACTGGTAGGGGGCCAGAGAGTGCAGGATATTCGGGAGCGGGTCAGAGCTCCAGGGCTTCGGGCCCACAGGTGGACCGAGGTTCCGGTCAGTGGAGGCCACCCATACCTCGGTGTTCTTACTGTAGGGGACGCCACCCGGAGGGGGAGTGTCGTCGTGCCACGGGTGCTTGCTTTACCTGTGGCCAGCAGGGCCACTTTATGAGAGATTGTCCACTCGGGAGCAGTGCAGGGGGAGCAGCCCAGCCTACCGGGTCAGTCGCCGGTTCGTCTTCACCTTCCGTAGATATGCGCCCGATGGGGCGGGGCATACCGGCACCAGCAGGCCGTGGCAGAGGCCGTGGCGGAGCCTCCAGTTCTGGCGGTCCATCGAACCGCCTATATGCATTGACCCATAGACAAGATCAGGAGGCGCCACCGGACGCGGGTACAGGTAATTTAAACTCTTTAATTGATTATGCTGATTGATGTATGAATTATTTGTGATAATTGTAAAAGAAACTCCCCCGAGTGTGTATAAGATCCCGTAAGGTTAATTTAACATTCGAGGACGAATGTTCTAAAGGAGGGAAGGATGTTATAACCCGTAATTTTACACAATTGGAAAATTCGAAATAGTTGTGACTTGTAAGAAATAAGGCCACATGTTGATTTGATTTAATATATATATGTTGTTCATGAAAAAAATATTGCCGCGGAAATATGGAGGAAGGTCAAGGGCAAAAATGGGGAATTTTGGAAATTTGTTTCGGGAATTTTAAAATAAGACCCGCAACAATTTGGGCCTAAATGAAATGAAATGAAAAAAAAAAAAAAAAAAAAAAAAAGAAGGGCCCAATTCAAGGTGGTGGACGGCCAACTACATGGCCCAAGTCCACAATTAAATGAAACCCATGTATTATAAAGCAAAGAAGGGGCATGAACCTTCTACACATTTGACCATTCAAGAAAAACAATTGAGAGCAAAAAAAAAAAGGGGCCATTCGGCCATTGAAGGAGAAAAGAAAAAAAAAAAAATTTTTTGCCCATCAATCTTGATCCAAAATCTTAACTTTCTAGAATTCCTTCTAAGTTGGAAACCCTCTTCAATGTGATATAAATTTGGAGGCAAGAAAGTACTTTTTTTTTTACAAAGTGGAGAATTTGGAAAAGGTAAGGATTCTACTCTTTTTAGCTTGGAAGAATTTTATATATATGTTGTAGTATGTGGGAATGAATGTAGAGTATGAAAATTTTGTGTCATGGGTATGTGTGTGTGTGTGTGTGTGAAAATGGGTGTTGATGGAGAGGGATGATCAAATTTTATTTATTATGAAATTGTGTTGTAATGGCCTTTTTATGTAAATGGAAGAATAATGGTTCAAGTTGGCATGAGAATTTATTTCAAGTTGTTATAGGAAATTATGTGATTTTTTACATAGTTTTTATGTAATTATGGAAGTGGAGTTCTAAATGTGAATTGTTGTGTTGTTGGTGAATTTGGAAGGATGCTAGTCCAAATTAGCATGAAAAATTGGTTGTTAAGTTGTTGTAGGAAGTTTTGGTAATTTTATTGTAGATTTATGTAATTATGGAAATGAAATTGTTAGGGTGCAAATTGTGATTGTTGTTAATGAAATTGGAAGAAAAAAAGGTGTTGTGAGTATTTATGTCGAAAATTAGAGGTTTCGGATGAATTATGGTTTGGGTGGGAATTTTGTATATTTTGTAAATATTTTGTAGAATGATAGGAAATGCTCCCGAATTGAATTGGAATGATCTTGATTAGTAATGAATATGAAAATATTGATATTGGTTGAAAATGCGAAGTTAGATTGGAAGTTGTCGCATTATGTAGGAAAGAAGACTTTATGTTAATATGCGTTTTACTTTGATTGTTGGTGTGGTTGGTGTTGTTGTTGGTATGGTTGTTGACATTTAAGCCGAGTTAAATTCTCGGGGGTGCCGTATGTATAGGGGAGATGCTGCCCAAATTTACGTGGACAAGTATGAGTTAAGATTGAATTCCTAAAGGCTTGTAATTGACATTTGGTACTTATGACCAATTGTAGATTTTGGAGAAAACGGGATTTGAGTTTGGACAAGCGTAAAGAGCGAATAAGGTATGCGAAGCCTTACCTTTCCTTCCTTTGGCATGATCTTTATGAAATAAGCAAATAACGTGCGTGTATGATTCTAAAGAAATTCCTGCTCTTAGAACCACTAGGATGGCTAACGTTATTGATTTCCATAAGCCACTTCAGATGATTATGATGCGTATCCATGATGTCCGATGATGTGTGTCTATGATGTCCGAAGTTTGGCCAATATATTTCCGGATGGCATTTGAGAAACAAATGATCTGACAATAGTTTTGACTTTCCGAAAAAAATTAATATATTCGGTTGTTCCATCGAGCCTTTGATATGTTTTGATACATACGTAAGATTCCAAAGGTTCTATTTGATTTGGTCCATAACGATATCCAAAAGATTCTTGACATGCTTACGGCTTTGATTCCCCAAAAATAGCTCCTGAAATGCTCGTAGAAGGTTCTGTACTTCAAACGATCCTTATTTGTTTCCTGATATGTGTATTCTTAACGTCATCAAATTATGATCCTTATGTCTTTCGTACGACTAAATTTCAAAAGTTGGTTTTCAAAAGGGTTTTCACTACTGGAAAATAGGCTTATGGCAACGCCGAGAAAACCGTTGCTATAGACAGGAGCACTGTTGCTATAGATATATCTATAGCAACGGTTTATCATGCGTTCCATCTGCTCGCGTGCCCATATATCTATGGCAACGGTTTGTGCAACGGTTGGCGAAACCCGTTGCTATATCATTATCTACAGCAACGGTTGTTCCTTTTTCTGATGCAACGAGTTTTTGTGTGTATATGGAACGGTTGCCAACCGTCCCCATAGACCTTTAAGCAACGACTTTTGAGGCTATTGCAACGGTTTCGTAGAGGTTATTGCACCAGCCTTTTACTTTATTGCAACGGTTTTTGTCTAATGCAACGGTCTTTTTGTTTGTTATTTGGAACAGCCTATTGCCATGGTTTGTCTGAAATAGTAGCCCTGGTTATAAATTTATATATATATATATATATATATATATATATATATATATATATATATATATATATATATATATATATATCATATATTTAATAAAATAAATAAAATACATTACAAATTACATAAACCGTAAAACACAATTTTTCATAATCCAAAATATCCAACATTCCTAATCCAACATATATACCCGTAAAAGCAAAATGTTCAACCCAAAATGCATAATTAAGTTTTACATTTCAAGATTTAGGATAAGTTTCAAAATGTTCGATAGCAAAAAGATTCTTCGAACATGTAGAAATCTTCATAAAAGATCTTCTCAAGTAAGATCAATGTCTTCACCGTCTCCGTCCCTTTCTTCATTTTCGACACCTACAAAAGAGAATAAATAATGTCATCGCCCTTCAAATGCACACGCACATAATACAAAGAATAAATAATGTCACCGCCTTCATATTGTAAGTTTTGTCATCACCAAGGGCATGAAGAAAATAGTTTGCAGATTGATGTTGAAAAAGAGAGGTTTTCAACAAGGTGATATTGAGCGCTTAATGGGACAAATTTGAAGGTGATTTACGTCAATTTTTGAATATAAAAAAGAATAAAGATGTTGATGGTTGTGCTAACAAACCTCGGGAAGGCTCATGGTGCAAATGGTATAGCGTACAAGGTTGTGGAAAATATAGACGACCAGGTGCGAGAACAACTGTTGGAAAAGCAATTAATCGCTAATAGCAAAAGGCAAAAACGGATGGCTTTACAAACAACGAAACTAGAGGAAAAGATGCGAGCAAAAATGTTGCTGCAAAGAATTTTTGATGTTGTGCAAACTAAAAACAAGTTTGCGACTAAAGGAGGGTGAGGATGAGGCATCAGTAGTAGAAATTGCTGATGATGCTACTGGTAGGCAGCTGGTTGTAGAAGATTCTGATGCTCATGTGTAAAAGGTAGAGGTGTCAGGGAAACAGTTGGTGGAAATTCATAAGGGTACGATTGGTACAAATACTGCTCGAAATACTCAGCAACTGTTGGTTAATGCACCAGTTCATTCAGTTGCACAAAAGGTAGCAGATGGCTCAATATTTCGTAGTGGCAAAACCACCGAATGAGAATTCGATAAGCAATCGAGTGCGCAAAGCAGAGGCTCAAAAGAATGCAGAAACTGGTGATAATATTGGTAAGACTAAGCAGTGGGTTGAAGCCTCTTTTTCAAGTCCAAAGGTGCAGAAGGCCACTATGAATAAGGCTTGCCATGAGGTTCCTTCCACCACTTGTTTTAGTGGTGAGAGGAATTTGTGGAGTGATTAGATTGTAGAAAATGTGGAAGAAAGCGAGATTACAGATGTGGTAAATATGGAGACACAATTTGCTATAACACCCCGCAGTCAAGTAGTGAATGATGTTGCTAAGATTGGATTGGAGAAGCGGTGGTTGTTGCAACACATGATGGTAAGTTTGTGGAGGTTGCGTAAAGTCCAACCGCTTGTACAACTGGTTGCAGATTCAGTTCATGTAGCTGATAAGGGTGGTGAGAAGCAACTTAATGTAAATGCCAAAGCTTACACTCCAATAAAGAGCACGAAGCAATCTATGAAAGATATTACTGCTGCTATATTTCCTATTAATCAATGCCAAGTAGTGGAGAAGCTTGTTACTTTGAAACAAGATTACTTAGAAGTTCCATCTACTACTTATGGAACTCGGTGAAGAAAGGAAAACATGGAGTGAGCGGTTGAAGAAGATTTAGAGGAGGATCAAATTAATAGTGAGGAGAAAGTTAATTATGAGCGGATCGGTGATTCGTAACCATCGAAGATGCCATTAATCTTATGTTTGGCAAGGACATGGATGATGTATTTATTGGTGTTCGGGAGAATATGGTTGTAGAACCTGGTACCGAAGCTCAATCTGGTGCTAAGGTGCAAGGTTTGGTTGATGAAAGCAAATCCGAAAGAATGCACGAATTCAAGTTAATTCTCCGGGAAATTCGGTCACAAACAATAGCAAAGTGCATCAAAAATAAATGGTGCAGGTGACAATGAAATGGTGAGGGCAAGTGAAGTCAAAGATCGGAACAACACGGGGGCAATTCGCACTTGCCCTTCTTTGGGGTGGTCTTTAAATTTTGCCCCTCATATTTGCGGTCTTTAAATTTTGCCCCTCATATTTGTGGTCTTTAAGTTTTGCCCTTAGCTTGGATACCCGAGGTTTTGGGTTCGAACCCCCGCTCAAGCATAAAATAAAGAAATAATTTCGCAAGGCGGGGGCTAGAGGGAGTGTACGCCCCTCCTCCGCATAACTTCCTTAAGGAAAAACTAAAGTTATGCCGGAGGGGGCATAACTTTTCCTCAAGACATAGTTTAGTTATGCCTTATGGAGCAAAACTTTTCCTTAAGGAACTATGCCTTATGGGCGTACTTTTAATTAAGGCATAACCAAAAGTATGCCTTAACTAAAAGTGTGCCTTGAAAAGTTTTAAAAAAAAAAAAGTCTCAAGGCAAAGTCTGCCCCCTCCGGCATAACTTCCTTAAGGAAAAACTAAAGTTATGCCGGAGGGGGCATAACTTTTCCTCAAGGCATAATTTAGTTTTGCCTTATGGGGCAAAACTTTTCCTTAAGGAATTATGCCTTATGGGGCAGACTTTTAATTAAGGTATAACCAAAAGTATGCCTTAACTAAAAGTGTGCCTTGAAAAGTTTTTTTTTTAAAAAAAAAATGTCTCAAGGCAAAGTCTGCCCCCTCCGGCATAACTTCCTTAAGGAAAAACTAAAGTTATGCCGGAGGGGGCATAACTTTTCCTCAAGGCATAATTTAGTTTTGCCTTATTGGGCAAAACTTTTCCTTAAGGAATTATGCCTTATGGGGCAGACTTTTAATTAAGGTATAACCAAAAGTATGCCTTAACTAAAAGTGTGCCTTGAAAAGTTAAAAAAAAAAAAAAAAAGTCTCAAGGCAAAGTCTGCCCCCTCCGGCATAACTTCCTTAAGGAAAAACTAAAGTTATGCCGGGGGGGCATAACTTTTCCTCAAGGCATAATTTAGTTTTGTCAAGATCATTGCTAATAAGAACTGTAATTCCAACTGATGCACAGGCGGCAACAAATGTAAGAGTAGAAGTGATCCCATCACCAACAGCAAATAGACTGACAACTGTTGCATTTCTATAACTTCTTTTCACCAATATTGCATATACATCAGCTATAGCAAGTACAAGGCTCCATATGATCTGTAATCCAACAGCTGCTACAAGGTAGCTGAAAGCAGAACAGTGGGGAAATCAAGAGGTGGTAACCATAACACAAATAGAGATAATGATGCAAATCTTAGTAGCAACACATGAAAATTCCCGAGAATCAATTTAGCGAATTAATTATTGTTCAAAACCGAGCCGTTCACATTTTTGGCGAAACGAGATCCACTCCAAATATATAATTATCACGATTATCCTTTTCATAGAAGATTCTTCGTCTGTTCCATTGGGAAGGATGCGTTTTCTTCACGCTAGATGGAAGTACTTGTCTACTCTTTGTAAATACGAGAAGAATTCCCGAATGGAAAAATATTAACTAAAAGCTTTTGGCATCTAATAGAGGGTCAAGATTGTTAATCGATTTTAGAGTATTTATAAACAAGCTTTTCATTATAACCGAAAATGCTTTTTTAGTCAAAAGTCGAGTGCACTCTAGTGATCCACACCTCTCTCAAATTCACAAAATTAATTCCTCATAATTCAAGCATGCCTAGCCATATAGGGCCTCCATCTATATTTCCTCATCCCATAAATGAGAACTAGCTAAAAGTTTGAAGGTTCTTGGAAAACGAACTTGCCAACCGAAAACTAAGAAGATGAAAATGGGACTTTAAATAACAACCGATAAAAATTCAATTACCAACTAAACCAATATAAAATTCAATATCAAACAGAATTGTAAGAGCTACAAAATATTATTGAAATTACCTTTCGACGAGCAACGAATTGAGGCGTTTGAGAGTTGACAATGCTTCAAGCTTTCACCATGGACAACGAGTTTAGAACAAGAATAAACAAACACAAATGAGAAGCAAAAGAAAGGAAATTCCAAGAGCAAAGAAAACCTAATTTACGTTAGATTCTTGAGAGAAAAAATCGTGTCTCACAAGCTCATTTTATACAACAAAATCAGAACAATCCAACATTAGACACGGCATTAACTTTGAAAACGAAAAGCTCACACCTTTCCGCTAGATATTTACTAAATCGAAGTAATTCCACCCAATTCTTACAACAACAAAATAAGCAACCAGATATTTTAAAAATATTGAGACAAAAAAAAAAAAAAAAAAAAAAAGGAATATCAAGAAATCAGAGCCCATACTTATTCAAAAAAAAAAAAAAAATCAAAACCCATACCACAAATGATTTTATTTTAGAATTGGAAGAACATGCAAAATAAATCCAAAAAAAAGAGATGAGAGAATAGAGAAGATAACTTGGAATTGAGTAACCCGCTACGAGATTCGGAGAGCATTGATAATTAGGGTGCAAAGTGAAGTAGAAATTTGTAGAGAGAGATAGAGTGAGGTGGGTGATGAATTTAGTAGAGAGAGAGAGTTCGGTGTTTAATTTCGTTCAATACGATTTTACGATTTTTGGCTAAAAGGAAAAATAATGTGGTCTCTCTATTAGGCGGGCTACAGTGAAAATAAGGAAAATTTGGGAGGGAATTTAAAACCGTTGCAATAGAAACAAAACTGTTGCCATATTACAACTATTGCAACGGTTAAAGAAAATCGTCCCATTAGGGACATGTATGGTGACGGTTTAGATACAATTGCAACGGTTTAGACGCTAAAGTGTAGCTATAGCATTACGTCCTTGTGCAACGAGTATAACCGTTGCGATTTCCGATTACAGACAACGGTTGTATAACCGTTGCGGAGGAAAAAAACGTTGCCATAATACAATTTCCAGTAGTGTTTGTTCTTAAACGATTTTGAAACTACGAACGTCCGTAACTTTCGCAGAAAGGCTCGGATCGCTTTGATATCTTCGCAAATGATTTCATGACGTATAATGACTTAGGATTTCATAGGCGGACCCGGATTGGGTTGACGCTCTCCCGTGGGTCCCGTGACCTTCTATGTTGGTTCTAACGACCTATTTTCGAAAGAATTTAATACGACTATCTTTTCGACCCCCGAGTATGACTATACATTTATTTGCGAGCTGAAATGAGGATTTTCACACATATGATTTTGATACGTGGCTATGGTTTTTAAATTCGGTTTGATATGTTCCCAGAGTGATATTCGGAAGGAAACCCGATTTGACTATTGTTTCGGTTTTGAAGTAATGATTGTTTTGATTATCTTCTTGGGTCTTTGTAAGTGTTTTGCATTGCATATGGTATTAACCGGCCGGGTTCTGGCCGCGGTATATGTATATAATTGTGATATTAACCGCCGGGTTCTGGCCGCGGAGATATTTATATATATCGTGATCTTAACCGCCGGGTTCCTGGCCGCGGTATATTTATATATTTGTGATATTAACCGGGTTCCTGGCGCGGTATATGTGATATGATAATGTGAGGACATGATGATGTGATATGATATGTTTGATTTTCCCGTATATGAGACGAGAAATGGTTCTTTCGAAAAGAAATGTTTTCACTTATGACACTTAGTCCCATTATGGGCCGGATATTATACGCGGCAGCGTTATACATGATTTGTACGTTCGGAGTAAGCGTTTGGGGCATTCTGACTATTATGTTTGTTCTCTGTACCTCGTTTGTACGATTTGTATCTCGGATGTAAGCACACTGGTATTCTGGTCATTATGCTGACTTTCTGTACTCCGCGCTTCAGTATGATTTTGTTTACGGTATCTCATGCTTTACATGCTCAGTACATATTCCATGCTGACCTCCTTTCTTCGGGGGCTGCGTTTTATGCCCGCAGGTACAGACGCCCGATTTGAAGATCCGCCAGTTTAGGATACTTACTCTGCTGCTTTAGAGCGCTCCTTTGTTCCGGAGCCTACACTTTGGTACAAATTTTTCTGTTGTAAATATGTATATATCTATTCAGGGGTACGGTGGGGCCTTGTCCTGTCATATGATTCTGTTGTTCTGTTTAGAGGTCTGTAGACATGTTTGTGGGTTGTGTCTAGTTTGTTCGGACGTGTATGCGTGACATGTGTTTTGGGCGATCCACACGCCACGGCGGCCTTGCGTCGCTCGCACGTATATATATATATTGATACGGTGGCCTGCGTGGCCTTTGTTGGTATTTCTGGCGTGCGGAGTTTGATTTGGATAGTAAGAAAAACGGAGGAAACTCGCCCAAATTTTTCTAATATATTTAGATTATCACCTTACCGGTTTGTGTAATATATGAGGTCTTTTGTGTGTTAGTTACGTATGGGTGCCCAGCTCGGGCACTAGTCACGGCCTACGGGGTTGGGTCGTGACAGGAATAAACCTTGAATGATAATACACCTTCTAGCACAAAGCCCTATTTCTTCTCTCTTGGAATTCCTTGACTTTGGTAGCTTTAATGGAGTTTCTTAAGCTTGATTCTCTTGATTTCTTGTTGTTGATCCTTGATTAACTTAGTTTTCTTGTGGAAGAAATGTTTAGAAGTTTCTAGAGGTGTGGAGAGGTTGAAGTCGTGGATGAGAATGAATAAAATGAAGTGGACTTAACATTTAAAGACTTGCGAGAGGTTCGGTAGGAGTGGGACTTCCACGGACGACTTCACGGTCCGTGGAACCCTTTGTTGGCCGTGGAACTGGTCGTGGTTCACGACCAGCCAGCCACTCTTTCTGCTGGCTGTTCCACGGACACATCCACGGGCCATGGAACATGGTGCTGTCCGTGGAACATGGCCGTGGAACTCACAGTTCTACCGGAATGGTTCCCGTCGTTTCGTTTGATCTCCAATCCTTATGAAACCTTCTTGGCACTTGTTTATCACTTCTTTAGTAATCTATGGGACATCATAACTCTTCTCCACAACATCCTTAAAGTATCCCTAACCCCATACTCATAGTTTTCATCTGACACACTAACTTATAACTCGATTCCCTTAACAACTTTCTTGCTTCGACTCGAATGTCCTTGGAAATCTTAATTAGGACTATCAATTACTACTCCTTGCTCATCTAAACCTCATATACGTCATGTCCTCCGAGCCTATACACTTGTATACTAAGGGGG
>NW_026716776.1:0-15296 GCF_029784015.1 Lycium ferocissimum | reverse complement strand
TGGGCCAAGGCCATATGGCCGGCCACCCCTCTCTTTGGGCCTTAATTTCATATTTTTTTTTCGAGCCCAATAACTCATGAATCATATTTTGCAAATTCCCAAACAAATTTCCAAAATTCCAATTTTGCCCTTAGGACTTCTCCATTGTTTTCCGCATTCAAACTTCCATAACCGACATGCACATACTAAGAAAAATCCAAACTTGACCTCATTCCTTACAAGTCAAGGTAAATTCCAAGTTTTCCAAATACGCAAAATTGCCGGATGTAACAGCAGCCCGAATCATAGGTGGGATTTAGCTTGAGTTTGGATCATTTTGGAGAGCGTTTGAGGTATGTAAAGTAACCTTTCTTTTTGGCATGCTTAGTTAAAGTAGGCTATGATACGAGCCTCTAGGAAACTCTATTCTCGCAAATCCGAGCTTGTCTATGATTCGCATGTGTTTCCTTGGTATTCTTGTGCTCATATGCCATAACATTGATCCTTATATCCTTGGAATTCATAATTTGTAAAGATGTCATGAAAGCTGATTTTTAGTTTTAAAGCTTATTCTTTAGCGATTTCAAAAGTTCAAACGCTCATAACTTTCTCAGAAAAGCTCGGATTGCTTTGAAATTTTTCGTAGGAGTTTGTATGATATAGAATGAGTATGTTTTTCATAGGTGGGCTCGCTTCGGGTCTATACTCGTCCGTGGGTCCCGCGACGCCCTTTTATGTGAATTCGATAACTTTGAAACAAAAAGTAATAATTATTATTCCGATTTCGAATATGACTATTTTACTTATCTTTTGGATTTATGATAATGATTTTATGCATATGATTACTCACTACTCCGCCGTGCCTTCTATGATATCGTTCGCGGCCCGGGCCGGTTCTGTTGTCGTGCGCATTATGATACATTCCGGTGTTATGCTGTGATTATGGTTCACCGAGCTCCTCGCTCGAGGGCCGGGTTCCACTTATGTTTGGCGTTATGCTGTGTTGTGATGTGTGACGGGGATTCGGAGATTTGAAACTTTCTGGTGTTATCTTTGTGTTATGGCGCCATCGACGAGCGGGCGACCATATTTCCTGTGCCTATGCATGATTTATATTTTGAAGTAACATTTTGATATTTTGGAAATGCATTTACTTTCTGTACCTCTACTTCGATTTGATCTCAGATTGTACATTACATTTTCTGCTTTGCATACTCAGTACATATTTCGTAGATCGACCCCCTTTCTTCGGGGGGGGGGGGGGGCGCGTTTATGCCAGTACGTACGCACATTTTGGTGATCCACCTGTTTAGGACACCCTCTTCTGCTATTTGGAGTGCTCCTCTCATTCCGGAGCTTATATTTTTGGTATATATTCGTCCGTTGCATTGTATGTATTTGTTCAGGGGTACGGCGGGGCCCTGTCCCGTCATATGATTCTGTCTGTCTATTTAGAGGTCTGTGGACATGTTTGTGGGTTAGGGCCATTCTGTACAGATGCGTGTGTATATGTTGTGTTTGGGCGATCCCATTCGCCGCGGCGGCCGGTCCGCATATGTATATATGTTGTGTTGTTGGCCCTGTGTGGCCTTTGTTGGTATTTTCTGTGCGCAGAGTTATTTTGGATAGTCCGTAAAACAAAGGAAACTCTGCCGAAATTTTTTTTCTGGAAATTATCTAAATTTGAAACATAGCCTTGTCGGCTTCTATTGGATACTTGGATGCGTTTGATATCATTTGAGATAGCGTTTGATAGGTGCGTTTGGGTGCCCAGATCGGGCACTAGTCACGGCCTACGGGGTTGGGTCGTGACAGAAGTGTTATCAGAGCGGTTTGTCCTCGGAATGTCCACAGACTGTGTCTAGTAGAGTCTTGTTTATCGGTGTGTTGTGCACCACATCTATAGACAGGAAGCTACAGGGCATTTAGGATGTGTCTTTTCTTCTGATCTTAGATCGTGCGTTAGAGCTGTGTTATCAGGATGACTCTTTCTGACGAAATGTTCTGTTTCGGCCGATGCCACCGAGAAGGCCACGCTGCCCGGGCGGGCAAGTCTACAGGCGGCCGGTGAGACTGAGCCGAGCCCGATGACTACTAGGGCTCGTGCTCGGATAGAGCCGGATATTGTGCCTCGACGGCTAGTTACTGCTGCGCCGCCGGTGTCGGAGGGTTTGGGGCGGCTACGGTGCCGGCACGGGGCGGCTCCACCGCCGGCCCCCGCGGCACCGGTGCCCGTACCTCTAGTTCCCCGGCCCGGGGCGGATGATGGGACCCCGCGAGAGGCGGTTCGGTTATTGACACGATTGGTAGCGCGCGGTGCCCACGTACACGTGATGATCGTGCGGACGGCGCGATAGTCACGAGCTCGTGATTTTCTCCACCGTGGCCCACCGAGTTTCGGGTCCAAGCCCGCGGAGAGGACCCTGGCGAGTTTATCCGACGGATGCGGCGGACCGCGGCCGATTAGTGATTACGATACCGAGTCGGTTGAGATGGCGTCATACCGGTTGCACGATGTAGCAGCTAATAGGTATGAGTCGTGGATGCTGTCCGCAGGGGAGGGTGCCCCTCCCGGCCGTATGGAGCGAGTTTACCGAGGCTTTTCGGCCCATTTTCTACCTCACGGAGGTGAGGCGAGCCGAGGGTAGATCGGTTTCGCTGGCAGACGGCGGGCGGGGCTAGTTCGGGTACGGGCTTAGAGTTTGATTCAGCCGGACATCGCCCGCATATGTAGCTAGCATAATCGACCGGATGCACTATATAGTGAAGTGGGATCGGTACTTGGTTGATAGGCGCCCTTTGGTGTTCGCCGACTCGGTCGCGACTATGGATATCGCCGCCTCTGGGGCCTACGCCCGGGCATGGAGGGGACGGAAAGCGCGGGGCGCTGCACGATAGAGTTGATGACGAGGGGCCAGCCCGAAGGGCTAGATCGTCTAGGTACTACGGGGATTTCGAGCGACCGCCTCGTCGGCGGCGGGCGAATGTCCTCCCCGGGTCGGCACGGGGTACACCCTCGCCGGTTTTCCGACGAGGAGGGGGGGGGGTGCGGGGGTATTCGAGAGCCGGCCGAGCTCCCGGGTTTCGAGCTCACGCTTGGACGGAGGCTCCGGCGGTCGACGACGAGACCACCCAGACCTCCGTGTTCCCACTGTGGGAGGCAGCACCCGGGAGAGTGTTTTCGTGCCACTAGCGCGTGCTTTACTTGCGGCCGTCAGGGCCATCAGATGAGAGACTGTCCGGTTAGGGGTGGTACGGCGCCGGCCCGGTCCCACCGGCCGGCCGGGGTTCATCTTCATCCTCGGTAGCGCGCGCCCGCGGGCGCTAGGTACATCGGCGTCGACAGGCCGAGGTAGGGGTCGTGGTGGAGTTCTCGGTTCTAGCGGTCCTTCGAACCGCATTTATGCATTAGCCAGCCGGCAGGACCAGGAGGCGTCGCCTAATATCGTCACAGGTATATTACTGGTTTTCTCTCGAGATGTGTATGCATTGATTGATCCTGGTTCTACATTATCGTATATTTCTCTACTTGTTGCTAATAAAATTGGGATGGAATCGGAGTCGATAGAGCCTTTTGAGGTAGCTACACCGAGGGGATTCGTTATAGCCCCCGTATTTATAGAGATTGTTCAGTTATTATCTGTGGCCGCTGTACTAAGGCCGATTTGGTAGAGTTAGATATTGTCACGACCCAACTCCGTAGGCCGCGACACGTGCCCTAGTTGGGCACTCACACGTACCTTACCCTAAATTAGCAAAATTCAAAACAAACAGAAATATTAATTTAACAAGGACAAGTGGGCATGCCGCACGAAGGCCGATAAGGCCGTCACCAAAACATAGATAAACTCTAAACATACGCGAATCTCACGAAACATATACAGAACCCACACCACATGTCTACAGACCTCTACAGAACAAAAATATAATCATATGGCGGGACAGGGCCCCGCCGTACCCAGAATAAATACGTACATATGTAGCAGAGAATTTCATATCAAATATGGGCTCCGGACAAAGGAGCACTTCAACAGCTGAGCAGATAACCTAAGCAACGGATCCTCAAATCAGTCGTCTGTACCTGCGCGGCACGAAACGCAGCCCCCGAAGAAAGGGGGTCAGTACGGAAAATGTACTGAATATGTAAAGCAGAAAATGTAATAAACAAAACTAAAATCAGAACAGAATGTGCGGAAAAAGAACTAGGTGCATAGCTAATCAAAAATGCGTACCGTAAATCATACGTAATGCATGCGTAAAACATATGCAAAAGCCGGCCCCGCTATGGGACTCGGTGAACGGAAGCGCAGGCGCTCCCTTCGTCCCGCGCCAAAACACATCATACTTCGCAGTAGGAATATCTCCGAAACGGATCGTAACATACCAAGTGGCCACATCGAACATAATCAACGTACATCGCATAAGCGTACATGGCACATCATACACCACAACCCATGTACGTATATACCGCCCCTCACACGGGCGCGGCGAACAATGCAGAGACATACGCTTGAGAACATATCCCGGCCCGGCTCGGTGGGGGAAACATTGAGGCATCCACGAGTGGAGTAGTGAGAAACTAATGCAATAAAAATAACATATACATTTCCGGAGACTCGACGAGGCATATCGTATGTCAAATCAAATCAATGAAATCGGACGGAGTCATAGTACGTACCTTTCGGACATCACGAGGATTATGTCGGAACGGAACATTCGGATTCGTGATACATATCAAAGCACGTCATAGAACTTAACGGAATATTTAAAACAGTTTTTAAGTAATAAATAGAGGAGTAGCTAGAACGTTTTCTTTTAAATATTGTTCAAAAATCATTCATTTGCATAATAGAAGTAAGTTCGGGAATGGCGGGCCCACCTCGGGTCAAATGAGGTGGCGGGCGTAAATTTTAATCATTGGGCTCCATAAAGTTATTTTAGAAAGTTTCGAAGCGATTCGGGTTCATTTGCAAAAGATACGAAGATTGAAGCATTCTTATACCCAAAAGCAAGCTTTATGATTCAATTGTATTGAATGAATAGTATTCAAAATCAAACTCAAATTTCTAGGAGCAGAATTATCCCTAAAGTTCCGTTTTCGGCCTAATAGGTCTAGGACGTGCCAAATAAAGAATAGGTAAGCTTTACATACCTTTCCTGCTCTTCACGATCACCAAAAATCAAATCCCGTTTCGTTGAAAATCTGCAAATGGTCATTCTTACCAAGCTACTATTCATGCAAGTTGACATTTCAACCTTTGGTTTCTATTTGGCTACCGAAATTTCGGCAAAAGACTTCCCCTATAAACATGACACCCCCGAGATTCAACTCGGCTCAAATTAGTCAACAACAACCCAACAACAACACCAAGAACATCAACAATCACTACAAACCACAACATAACGTAACTAGCTTACTTTCCGACATAATGCGACAATTTTCCATTCCGACTTCACAATTTCAAATCAATATCAATATTTCCATACACACATACTAATTTGAGATCATACAAACACAAGCCAAGAATATTTCAAACCTTACCTCCAATATTCGACAATTCCATATTCTATCCAAAATTCTTATTGATGCAACAAAATCATCCCAACACGTTTTCTACTCACTAATTCCTCACTAATAACAATAATCTACACTTGAACACTTCATTAACTTAATATCATAAAATCACACCAATACGACATAATTCTCTACATTCCATTTTCATACCAACTTAACCCATAAATGCTTCATTTACATTATAATGATCACCATAACGCGACTAACACGTTAAACAAAATAAATTCGTCACCATTTCACCTACATATGGTCCACGGCCAAACATCAATATTTCAACTTCAACCCATTTTATTCAACTTTCATTTCTAATACAAACTCTACAATAACCACAACTAAAATACAACATAAAATCAACTCATCCTTGCTACACAACACATACACATGCACGGCCACAACATGCACACACATTCACCATGCCAACTTCTATATTTCTATGAATTCTATTCATTTCCATATATTACAACACAAACCAATCTTCATAACATAATAAAAAGGATGATTTCTTACCCTTTTTCTCCAATCTTTTTCACTTGAGTAAGTTGTCCATTTGAAGAAACAAATCCTCTTCCTTCCAAACCAATTGCACCAAGTTGTAAAGGAGGCTTGATTTAGTAGGAAAATCACAAGATACAAATTTTTGGGACAAGATTTTTGGGGGGTAAATTTCCCCATGCTCAGCCGAATCCTCTCTTGTTTCTTTTCTTTTTTTTTTTTTTGCTCTTGGTTTCTCTTGTTTCTTGAATTTTCTTGAAGCCTCCTTGTTCCTTAAATAATTAAGTGATCACATGCATGATCACATGACCACCTCAAGGGCTTGGGCCAACCATGGTGTGGCCGGCCACCCCTTGCACTTTGGGCCTCAATTTTTCATTTTATTTTTCTTAGCCCAATTGATGATGGATCGTTTCGGAAATTCACGGGATTAATTTACAAGATTCCAATTTTGCCCTTAACCTTCCTTAACATTTCCGCGTCAATAGTCTCCAAAACATCACATGCACACTACGTAGAATCCAATGGAAACCTTAATTCCTACCATTCCGAATCATTTCCAACTTTTTCCGAATGCGCATAAAATGCGAGGTATAACATTCTCCCCCCCTTTAGAACATTCGTCCTCGAATGTTCAACTGACCTTATGGGGTTTCATAACACTTCGGGGGGTTTCCTTCCTGCCAAACACAGACTTGAGCTTGACCCAAGCACTTGTGAGGGCCTTCATCTTTTAACTTCCTTTGTCATTTTCCGACATCTCTTTACTAGGGTGTTCGGGTCTTAAGTCGGATATGCAGCAAACTGAATCTTCGTCAGAATCAGAAGATCAAACGGACGTCGGACGGAGTCATATCCGGAATCAGAAGCATGAAAGTACAACAGACAGAATCTTACTCCGATGATTATCTTAAGCAGATTCAAAATTGAGGCCAGACGTACAGATACGTATCGAGCAGACCCATAATCAGAGTCAGGCGTACAGGCACATTTACCAGACAGATTCGTAGTCGGGGTCGGACATACAGACATATGTCGGACAGATATCACATCATGATCGAAGTCGGATTGTACCGAGAGATCGAATCGGACGGACTTGCGGTCAAAATCGAACATATAGAGGTATATCGGGATGGAAACATAATTAGATTCAGTAGTACCGGGGTATAATGAACAGAGTTTCTTCGAAGTCAGGGGCACAAAAATATGGCATACGGAATCGCGTTCAGGGTCAGGCTACTTTTACCACTATCTTAGGGACCTACGGAAATTTTTCCTTGTCGCGTTTTACTTCTCGCTTGATGCAAACTTGCTTCTCTCATTCTTACATAATGGTTTCCTACTTCGCTTATCGGCTCCTCCAAAGGTTTTTTTTTTTTTTTTACTTGATCATACTTCTTATCCTTAATTCCTTCCAATACTTCAATTCCCAACCTTAATCCATAGTGAAAAGAGTAGCAACTCATCTTACAACACCCGTACCACATCTTTCCTTGTTACTCGAACTTCGATGTCTTTGTCCGATTGCCGGCTTCCCACACCGTAGCACCGGTGGCTGGGAATTACTTACCTACCGATACGATTGCATGCAGAATATCGTACGCATTCACACACCTATATGATTATTATCGACTATCCCACAAAATAATTCCAACGTTGTTCAAGCCTATACAAATCCCGAGGCTATACTGTACTTTCTTCCTCTTCACCCCTTATGTTCCGTTTCGTAATGCCTTCCGTTAGTGGCAACTTTTTGTCGTTAAGACTCGCCTTTCGATCAACATAATCACCAGGAAAAGTCATACACATACATATATACACACACTCATTATCATTCTACTTATAAACATTTCCAATCGCTACTTAAATTTACCTTGATTTCCAAGCGATATTACGCTTTCTTCCCTTTTCTCATTAATGCGCTCCGGTCTGCGCGACTTCTGTAAGGGTGCTATCCACTTCACAGACTCCCGTTTCCTTTAGGTTACCCCAAATTTCCATTTATCCCCTTAAATTCCAAGTTTGTAAAATTTTCACTTACTTCCCAGGGGGGTCACCCATCCTAAAATTGCTCCCCCCCTGAGCACGCTTAACTTCACAACTTCGGCGGATTCTAGTCCCTTAATGTCGGTATAATCACGTCCATTTCCACACACGACCTTTATTACATAATTTAGGGCTAATCGAGGCCTTACAAATCCCGAGACATGTTCACAACACGTCCTTTCCTGTACAATTACTATTTTACCCTTCTTGACCTCCGGTAGTCATCTTTGCAAATTCTTGTTACTCGAACCCTGTACGCCGCAAATACCCATAATACCGTGCAGAATATACAGCTTCGTATCCCACGCTAGCCATTCAGAATCTTCTATTTCGGGTAACGGAATAAATATATCCGGACTTACCTGTGTGACCTCTCCCGTCACCACTTATCATTTTCCGCCGTATGTAGAGCTCGCGCAAGGAATTTTTATTTCCTATGACTTGGCTCTATCGCACGATCTAAGACGTGAAGGTCAACAATTCCTAGATGCCCCGTAGCCTCCTCGTTTATAAATGTGGCGCGCTTCACACCATAAATAGGACTCTCATCGGGACACGGTCTGTAGACATTCCGAGGACCTAACCGCTCTGATACCACTTTTGTCACGACCCAACTCCGTAGGCCGCGACACGTGCCCTAGTTGGGCACTCACACGTACCTTACCCTAAATTAGCAAAATTCAAAACAAACAGAAATATTAATTTAACAAGGACAAGTGGGCATGCCGCACGAAGGCCGATAAGGCCGTCACAAAACATAGATAAACTCTAAACGTACGCGAATCTCACGAAACATATACAGAACCCACACCACATGTCTACAGACCTCTACAGAACAAAAACATAATCATATGGCGGGACAGGGCCCCGCCGTACCCAGAATAAATACGTACATATGTAGCAGAGAATTTCATATCAAATATGGGCTCCGGACAAAGGAGCACTTCAACGGAGCGATAACCTAAGCAACGGATCCTCAAATCAGTCGTCTGTACCTGCGCGGCATGAAACGCAACCCCCGAAGAAAGGGGGTCGACGGAAAATGTACCGAATATGTAAAGCGTAAAATGTAATAAACGAAACTAAAATCGAAAGAATGTGCGGAAAAAGAACTAGGTGCATAGCTAATCAAAAATGCGTACCGTAAATCATACGTAATGCATGCGAAAAACATATGCAAAAGCCGCCCCGCTATGGGACTCGGTGAACGAGCAGGCGCTCCTTCGTCCCGCGCCAAAACACATCATACTTCAGAGTAGGGAATATCTCCGAAACAGATCAGAACATACCAAGTGGCCACATCAGAACATAATCAACAGACATCACGCATAAGCGTACATGGCACATCATACACCACAACCCATGTACGTATATACCTGCCCCCTCACACCGGGCGCGGCGAACAATGCGCAGACATACGCTTGAGAACATATCCCGGCCGGGCTCAGTGGGGGAAACATTGAGGCATCCACGAGTGGAGTAGTGAGAAACTAATGCAATAAAAATAACATATACATTTCCAGAGACTCGATGAGGCATATCAGATGTCAAATCAAATCAATGAAATCGGACGGAGTCATAGTACGTACCTTTCGGACATCACGGAGGATTATGTCGGAACGGAACATTCGGATTCGTGATACATATCAAAGCACGTCATAGAACTTAACGGAATATTTAAAACAGTTTTTAAGTAATAAATAGAAG
Source organism: Lycium ferocissimum (assembly GCF_029784015.1). Taxonomy (NCBI): domain Eukaryota; kingdom Viridiplantae; phylum Streptophyta; class Magnoliopsida; order Solanales; family Solanaceae; genus Lycium; species Lycium ferocissimum. The sequence continues at coordinate 5,497 of NW_026716776.1, read as the reverse complement.
AGTAGCTAGAACGTTTTCTTTTAAATATTGTTCAAAAATCATTCATTTGCATAATAGAAGTAAGTTCGGGAATAGCGGGCCCACCTCGGGTCAAATGAGGTGGCGGGCGTAAATTTTAATCATTGGGCTCCATAAAGTTATTTTAGAAAGTTTCGAAGCGATTCGGGTTCATTTGCAAAAGATACGAAGATTGAAGCATTCTTATACCCAAAAGCAAGCTTTATGATTCAATTGTATTGAATGAATAGTATTCAAAATCAAACTCAAATTTCTAGGAGCAGAGTTATCCCTAAAGTTCCGTTTTCGGCCTAATAGGTCTAGGACGTGCCAAATAAAGAATAGGTAAGCTTTACATACCTTTCCTGCTCTTCACGATCACCAAAAATCAAATCCCGTTTCGTTGAAAATCTGCAAATGGTCATTCTTACCAGTTACTATTCATGCAAGTTGACATTTCAACCTTTGGTTTCTATTTGGCTACCGAAATTTCGGCAGCACTTCCCCTATAAACATGACACCCCCGAGATTCAACTCGGCTCAAATTAGTCAACAACAACCCAACAACAACACCAAGAACATCAACAATCACTACAAACCACAACATAACGTAACTAGCTTACTTTCCGACATAATGCGACAATTTTCCATTCCGACTTCACAATTTCAAATCAATATCAATATTTCCATACACACATACTAATTTGAGATCATACAAACACAAGCCAAGAATATTTCAAACCTTACCTCCAATATTCGACAATTCCATATTCTATCCAAAATTCTTATTGATGCAACAAAATCATCCCAACACGTTTTCTACTCACTAATTCCTCACTAATAACAATAATCTACACTTGAACACTTCATTAACTTAATATCATAAAATCACACCAATACGACATAATTCTCTACATTCCATTTTCATACCAACTTAACCCATAAATGCTTCATTTACATTATAATGATCACCATAACGCGACTAACACGTTAAACAAAATAAATTCGTCACCATTTCACCTACATATGGTCCACGGCCAAACATCAATATTTCAACTTCAACCCATTTTATTCAACTTTCATTTCTAATACAAACTCCACAATAACCACAACTAAAATACAACATAAAATCAACTCATCCTTGCTACACAACACATACACATGCACGGCCACAACATGCACACACATTCACCATGCCAACTTCTATATTTCTATGAATTCTATTCATTTCCATATATTACAACACAAACCAATCTTCATAACATAATAAAAAGGATGATTTCTTACCCTTTTTCTCCAATCTTTTTCACTTGAGTAAGTTGTCCATTTGAAGAAACAAATCCTCTTCCTTCCAAACCAATTGCACCAAGTTGTAAAGGAGGCTTGATTTAGTAGGAAAATCACAAGATACAAATTTTTGGGACAAGATTTTTGGGGGGTAAATTTCCCCATGCTCACCGAATCCTCTCTTGTTTCTTTTCTTTTTTTTTTTTTGCTCTTGGTTTCTCTTGTTTCTTGAATTTTCTTGAAGCCTCCTTGTTCCTTAAATAATTAAGTGATCACATGCATGATCACATGACCACCTCAAGGGCTTGGGCCAACCATGGTGTGGCCGGCCACCCCTTGCACTTTGGGCCTCAATTTTTCATTTTATTTTTCTTAGCCCAATTGATGATGGATCGTTTCGGAAATTCACGGGATTAATTTACAAGATTCCAATTTTGCCCTTAACCTTCCTTAACATTTCCGCGTCAATAGTCTCCAAAACATCACATGCACACTACGTAGAATCCAATGGAAACCTTAATTCCTACCATTCCGAATCATTTCCAACTTTTCCGAATGCGCATAAAATGTGAGGTATAACAGATATGACTGAGTTCGACGTGATTATGGGTATGGATTGGCTAGCTTCTTGTTATGCTACTGTTGACTGTCAAAAAGAAGATAGTTCGTTTCCCGGCTCCGGGGGAGCCATCATAGAGTGGGCTAATACGGATCGCGAGGGGTAAGTTTATTTCATACCTCAAGGCCAGGAAATTGATCAGAAAGGGCTATATCTATCATCTAGTCCGTGTTCATGATTAAATGAATTTGTAGATGTATTCCCGTTGAGCTTCCAGTCTTCCCCCGTGCGGGAGAGATAGAGTTTGCTATTGATTTATTGCCGGATACTCGACTATCTCTATTCCTCCGTACGAATGGTACACCGTAATTGAAAGAATTAAAGAGGCATTTGAGAGATTTATTAGAGAAGGGTTTTATTCGGCCTAGTACATCGCCACACGGGAGCTCCGTATTATTTGTGAGGAAGAAAGACGGCTTCCGTCGCGGATGTGCATTGATTATCAAGTTGAATAAGGTAACCATCAAGAATAAATATCCCCTCCCCAGGATTGACGATTTGTTTGATCGGTTGCAAGATAGACACCGCGGTCGCTATCATCGCACGGTACGAGACGAGAGGTGATATTCCAAGACAAAGCATTCGGACCCGATATGGGCACTATGAATTCGAGTGATGTATTTTGGGTCGACAAATGCCCCGAACGGTATTTATGGACACCGATGAATCGGTATTCGACCGTTCTTGGATATGTTTGTGATCGTATTTATCGATGATATTCCGGTTTATTCTCGGTTAGAAAGCATGCGGACATTTGAGGACGGTACTTGGCACGCTTCGGCACACCGTAACTTATATGCTAAATTTTCTAAGTGTGAATTCTGGCTATCTTCAGTGGCATTTCTGGGACATATTATTGGGGCTGATGGCGTCCGGGTGGATACCCAGAAGATTGAGGCCGTCAAGAATTGGCCTAGGCCTACTACGCCGATAGAGGTGCGTAGTTTTCTGGGATTGGCCGGTTATTACAGGAGGTTCGTAGAGAAATTTGTTTCGATTTCAGCGCCTTTGACAAGGCTGACTCAGAAGGGAGCTAAGTTTCAGTGGTCCGATGCTTGCGAGCGTAGCTTCCGATTCTTTGAAAGAAGTTGACTACGGCTCCGGTCGACCCTTCCGCAGGGTCCAGATGGGTATGTGATCTATTGCGATGCCTCGGGTATTGGTTTGGGGTGTGTGTTGATGCAGCACGGCAGGGTGATAGCTTATGCTTCTCGGCAGCTCAGAAAACATAAAAAGAATTATCCCACTCACGATTTGGAGCTGGCCGCGGTGATTCATGCTTTGAAGATGTGGAGACATTATATATGGTGTGCATGTTGATATTTATACGGATCATAAGAGCCTCCGACATCTTTAAAGCGAAGGAGGGCCGAACTTGCGACGGCGGAGGTGGTTAGAGTTACCGAAAGATTATGATGTTGATATTCTCTACCATCCGGAAAGCTAATGTTGTGGCGTATGCACTTAGTCGCAAGTCTATGGGTAGCCTAGCGTACGTGCCATCGAGAGAGGAAAGAAATGGTTCGCGATATTCATCGGTTGGCTAGTCTTGGGGTTCGTTTGGGCGATTCGGAGATGTTAGGGTTTCTCGTTCGAGGTATTCTTTGAATCCCTCTATTACGGAAGATATTAAGCGATATCGGATGAGGATCATATTACGCACAAGCATAGAGAGATGCGGCCCGGCACGAGAAGACTCCGTTTGAGATTTCACCGATGGAGTGTTATTTCACGGGGGCGGATTGTGTGCACGACGTTGCGGGGTTGCGGCGACGGGTTATGGGCGAGGCACATTACGCCCGATATTCGTTCACCCGGGTCGACGAAGATGTACCATAATCTTAGATGCTTATATTGGTGGGATGGTATGAAAAGAGATATAGCGAGTTCGTCGCTCGGTGCCCGAATTGTCGCCAGGTTAAGATTGAGCACCGGGCTTAGGTGGGGCTATTGCCGAGATGGAGATACCGACGTGGAAGTGGGGAGATCATTAATATGGATTTTATCACGCTTTTTACTCGCACTCCATGGAGGTACGACTCCATTGGGTTATTGTTGATCGGCCGACGAAATCAGCTCATTTCTTCCGATCCCGGACTACCTACTCACCGAGGATTATGCCGGAGCACATATCGTGAGATTGTGGCGACTTCACGAGTTCCTTATCTATTATCTCCGATAGAGGTGCCCGCCTTGACGCTAATTTCACGGAGATCCTTTCGGGAGGGATTGGGGACGCGGTGAGTATCGCACGCATTCCATCCCGAGTCCAACCGGACAAAGCCGAGCGCACTATACAGACATTGGAAAATATGTTGCGAGCCTGTGTTATTGATTTCGCAGGTAGCTGGGAGGATCATTTGCCACTTGTTGAATTTGCTTATAATAACGGCTACCACTCGATGTATCGATGGCACCTGCTGAGGCGTTGTATGGCAGAAGTGTGGGTCGCCGATCGGTTGGTTTGATGTTGGGAGGCCGAGGTTGATTGGCCCGTATATGATCCAAGAAGGACGGTGGATAAGTGAAACTCATTCAAGAGCGGTTGTTAGCGGCTCGAGTCGACAAATCATATGCAGATAATCGGGCCACGACCTTTTGGAGTTTGGGGTTTGGCGTTTGGGGTTTCGAAAGTATCGCCATAAAAAGGGGGAGATTGAAAAAAAGGGGTCTTCCCCGAGATACTTGGGCTTATCATTATTCTAAGATAGGCAAGGGCCGGGGTTAGACCCGCCCCGTTTTGGGGAGGGGTACACTCGTTTTTTATGTTTCTATGCTTCTGTGTTTTGGTGACCTTTCCCAGTCTTTCCCCCTAGATGATATCCAGGCCGGAAGTATCTTATGGGGCCATAGCCATATTGGGTCGCGGGGTAAAAGGTTGGGGAAAAAAGTTAGGCTTCGAAGTGTTTGGGGTAAACGGAAAAGGGCCCGGGGAAGCCAATTTTTAAAAAAGTATCCCCATTTTTTTCAGAGTACGTAATCCAATCCTCCTTTGACTTTGTTGTTTTATAAATGAATTCTTCCGTTTAATGTATTATTGGATAGTTGAAAAAAAATTCCAATTTTTTAGACCCCAAAGGGTTTAAACTAACATTCGGGGGCAATGTTCTAAGGGGGGAAAAAAAAACCCTATTTTTTACATTGGGAAAAATCCGGATTAATTTTACAAGTTGGACAAAACTTTGGGGTACAAAGTCGGGATTTTGACTTTTATTTTATTTGAGATATAAATTGTAAAGTTGAGGAACAATTAGGGAAAAATTTTGGGGCCAAAAGGATAAAAATTGGGAAAAGAAAAACATCCCCAATTCCAGGTTCCCGGATATGGTAACCACACAAATTGGTTAAATTTTAACGAAAACCTTTTACGAGCCCCACAAACGAAGAAAATACACTGACACCCCGATTCTATCAAACCGACCTACAAACCCGACCCCCAAAAAAAGACCGGGGAAACATGCAACCAAGAGATTTTGACAACCGCTCTCCCTTCCGCGAAAAAACGAAAGGCGGGGGACGAAATACTTTCCACATGTAAAATACATACACAAACGAGGCAAACAAAGAGGAATAGAAAGGAAATCTAATAACCAC
>NW_026716775.1:0-27202 GCF_029784015.1 Lycium ferocissimum | reverse complement strand
GAGTATGACAAGGTAGACTACTAGCAACGCGAGCACGGGGGTAAGATGTGGAATAGTACGAACCGGGGAAAAGGAACAATGCGTGACTAAGATTAATTATGCAGGTCGTGCGGGGCGGCGTATGTTACCTATGAATATTTATACAACGGGAGGTGAGACCAAGTAAGTGTAACGAGGAAAGTTTAGCGTCGGTAACAACAATACGGTGATAATACTTTAGGTGCATTAGAGAAAGATGTTAGGATGGTTTGAGATAAATTACCGAGGTGGAACTAGTGCGAGAACGAGCGGGACATGCTTATGGTTGAACCAAAAATGTATTCGACGTTGGTGGTAGGAGAAGAGAGGCAAAGATAAAGTGAAACATATGGATTAGTGAAGCTACGGCGAGGCGAGTCTTAGAAAAATTTGACCCTTCGTACATTCGGGTAAAGATTGCAACATCACATGTGACGGGGAAAGTTGAGAGCAAGATTTGAGCAAAGGGACGATAGAAGAGTTCGGATTAAAGATAAGGTAATGACATGAGACAATGTCTTGAAAATGTAACAAGATGAGTAAAGAAAGATTGTAAGACGATTTAAGCAAGATGATCATAACTAGCGGTACATTGGAAGAGTAAATTTATGTGTCAGATTCTCTCGGGTTGATATCAATTGATGATAGTTAAAGCCGGGAGCGGCTAGGGAAGGCTATTATATCAGGGGACTTCATTACTACTTGACAACCGACTCCAAAGACAGAGACTGAGAGCAAAAGTGTAGAATAAGACTATCCCGTATTTTGTACGTCGGGATATTCCGAGCCAAGTGTGGAAAGTTAAGAATAAGACTATTTTCCGACTTTGTTTTAACGCATAAGTGCTTATGAATTTGGTTGGATGGAAAGTTAGACATTTCATGAAAATTTGGGGCCAAAAGTGAAGTGTTGGAATTTAAATTCATGAAAAAAATAACCATGTGGCCATGCACATGACTTGTGGCCATGGGCCACATGTATGAAGAATATGTGTAGTATTAGATGACTTATTAAGTCATCTTCATTATTTTCATCTCTTGGAAATTTCTAGAAAATTGGAGAAAAATTGAAAAAAAAAAAGAAAAAGAGATGGCACATGACTGGCCATGTGCCATAGATTTATATATATATGTATAAGTGATGACCATGCAAGATATATTTTTCATTCTTCATCCTAGAAATTTCAAGAAACTTGAAGTAAAAGAGAGAGAGAGAGCAAACGGCCATGGAGGGCTGGCCGAAACATGGCCATGGAAAGTCTTGATCAAAAATATTTTCTTCAAGCTTCTCTACTAATTGGAAGGCCCTCGTCGACGTGGAGTAGTTGTTGGAACAAGGAAACCATTCGTTTTAGCTAAGGAAGGTCCTAGCCGAATGGAAGAAGTGGAAGGAAGAGGTAAGGTTCAATCCTCCTTTACATGTTTTATGGATGTTTTGGACGTGTTGTAGCGTATGGAAATGGATGAAAATCTTGAAATGTTGGGTGTGGGTGTGTGGCCGTGAGTGGGCTGCCTAGGTGTAGGAAAAATGAATCAAATTTACCTAGCATTTTGGTTGTTGTTGTGATGGATTCTATGATGCAAAACGAAAGTTTAATGATCCAAGTTGAAGTTATAGTTGTGTGGGCTGATTTGGAAGTAATGTGATTTTAATATGCCTTCTTGAATTTATGGAAATAATGTTGTAAACGTATGGAATTGTTGATATAGTTTATGAATTTGGAAGAAGAAAATGTGTTATTGATGTTCCTAATGTAGTTGAAGGATTTCGGGTGGAGTGGCCTATTGGTTGGGTTGTTTTGAATATTGTATGGATTGCTTGGAATGTTCTTAAATCATGTGTGAATGGTTGCGGATTAGTAATCGAATATGTGAGCATTGGTATTGAATTGATCGTATGTAGTTTATTTGAATATAAATGAAATGTTGTCGAATTGTGTAGAAAGAAATTATTAATGTTAGAATGCATTTTGAATCACTTATGGATATTGTTAGTATGGTTGTTGATTTGGCCGAGTTGAATTCTCGGGGATATTGAAGTTATAGGGGAAATGCTGCCGAAATTTTTGTAGACAAAGTGTTAATTCGGAATTGGATTCTTAAGTGTTATGACTAATGGTTGATACCTAACGACATTATTGTAGATCGTGAGAAGTTGAGATGCAAATTCGGATTTAGCTTAGGAAGCGGCTAAGGTATGTAAAGCTCAACCTTTCTTTTTTGGCATGTCTTAGTTGAAAATAAGTTATGACACGAATTTCGAGGTAATTCTATTACGTGATCCGAGCATGTTCATGATTCTTATTGGCTTCTTGATATTCGTATTCTTAATATGGTCAAATCATGGTCCTTATGTCTTTTGTATAATTAAATTTCAAAAGTTGCATAAAGGTTTTGTTTCCAAAAGAGTTTTGTTCCTAAATGATTCCGAAACTACGAACGTCCGTAACTTTCACAGAAAGGCTCGGATCGCTTCGATTTGTTCGTAGAAAGTTCTAAAATGAATAACGTTCATAATCTTCCGAGGCGGACTCGGATTGGTTTGGCATATGACTATGATCCCTATGGTTTTGTTAATACGTTTATGATATATGCTATGTTTCCGAATAACGTCCGAAAGATATTTGATATAACTATGGTCCGATTTTCAAATGACATTCCGTTTAGACTACTTCATTGAGTCTGTGAGTATGATTTTATGTGCCTATGGTTTCTCACTACTCTGCTCGTGCAAGCTCAATATGTCTTTCACCGAGTCCCGGCCGGGTACGTATTCGTGCACATTCCCTTGCATTGTTCACCGAGTCCCTCACTAGAGGGCCGGGTACGGTATATGATGATATGATTATTCACCGAGTCCCGAAAGGGCGGGTACGACCGAGTCCCGAAAGGGCCGGTACGGTATATGATGATGTGATGATATGGGGATGGCGGCCGGATGGCATACCGAGTCCCTTGCTAGGGGCGGGACACGCTCTTCACCGAGTCCCTCACTAGAGGGCCGGGTACGGTATATGTATATATATGTTTATGCATGCATACATGATGATGACATGATTTTGTTTACCGCGTCCCTCAATTGAGGGCCGGGGCACGTTATATGTATACTTTATATATGCATATTATGATTTTACTTACCGAGTCCCTCATTAGAGGGCCGGGTACGGTACATATGTACGATGATATAATGACATGATTATGATATGAATTTTGCTTCCGACATAAGTATTTGCATAATAGATGTTTTCAAAGGCAAGTCTTCCGATTTCTCTGTACTCTTTACTTCAGTATAATCCCGCTTACTGTATTTCATGCTTTACATACTCAGTACATATTCCGTACTGATCCCCTTTCTTCGGGGGCTGCGTTTCATGCCGCGCAGGTACACCCAGATGAGTTGAAGATATTAGCAGAAGATGTTCTGGCGGGATTGGCGAGCTCCATTTTCTCCGAAGTGCTGCCGAGTCTGAGCATTATGATATGGATTCATGTCCCATGTTAGAGACTTTGCAGACAGTGTCGTGGGTATAAGATGTCGGTTATGTAAGCGGCTATGTAAGCCGATGTGTCATTATGCATTGTATTATAAGTTCTATATGTTTTTATTTGATCTGAAAAGGATAAAAAGCATGTTTATTTCCGAAGAACTTTCATTGTGTATCTATGTTATGATTTAAAGGTCCAGTCTGATTATGAGTATTACGAGAGTCAGTGGGTTCGCTCTGCCCTAAATAGGGGTCGGGTGCCCATCACACCCTATCGGATCAAGGGTGTGACAAATTGGTATCGAGCGGTTCGTCCTAGGGGTTGTACGCAAAGTCGTGTCCGGTAGAGTCCTGTTTATGGTGTGAAGCGCGCCACATTTATAAACAGGAGACTACGGGGCATCTAGGATGGTTACTCTTCTTTGACATCTTAGATCGTGCGATAGAGCTAAGTCATAGGAAATGAGATTTCCGACACTGACCTTTGACTTCAGCAGAGAAATGGCATCGACGGAAGAAAGTGACTAGCGACATCGGAAGCTACGAAGTACGCAGGTAAGCAAAGGTATGAAAGATATATGTCGGGTAAGATATTGAAGTACGATTGGAATACAAGTCGAAGGTTAAAAGGGAAAGTAAATAAGAAAGTGTGACAGGTGCCGATTGAGTTGGGCGTACAAGGTATGTTTATTATTTTTGTAATGTCTATGATGTTGGGAGCCCTGTGAGGCCGTGATATGATGTGATATGCATATATGTATGTTGGCCCTGTGAGGCATTGTTGGTATTTCCTGTGTACAGGTTTTGAGATAGTAACGATTCTGGAGAAAACTCTGCCGAAACTTTCCCAGAAATAAAGTGAAAATGAGATATAGATTTGTAATATGTCTTGGAAGGTCGTGCCAATAGTAATGAAAAAAAAAATTGATTGACTAAGCTACGAGTACGGTCGACCCCGAGAAAGAAGCTAATTATTGAATCGGGGATAATAATAATTATAAGGTCGATGTTGATATGGTACAGAGAAATTGAAAAGGGCTTATGACACTAAGAGATGATTTAGAGAAGACTGGCAAACCTTGATAGGGAGTTGTTTAAGGTACCGATTGAATTGGTAAGTAAGGACGAATTATAACGAGCTTATAGTAAAAAAGGTAATGGTATGATTAAGGCGAGAGTACGGAGGGGAAGAATTGCGATGAATATGAATGTATAGATAAGACAGCCTGTGGAACGATGAGGATAAAGTTGACCAGAAAGGGTAAAGGATTAAGAAGCGTTATATTATCGGATTGATTACGAACAGGATGTAATATGAATATAAGGAGAACTTTTATGGGAATAAGTAAAGCCTAGCGAGAAAGCGGCTAAAGCTATGACGTGGTTGATGTAGCTAGAATACAAAGGCAAGTGTGAAATAGAAAGACAAGCTATAGGGCGAATAAGAAGGGCTTCTCGGTCCTGTAAGGAAAGTTTGGAATACGGGTTACATAATAGTGGAAATGATGGTGAGCGTAAGAAAAGAAAGGGAAATTGGAAGAAGAAAATAGGAAGAGAGCGAGATAACAGTATAGTAATAGATCATGACATGTGTAGCTAAGGACACGAGTACTATAAGTGACGGGAATGTGAAGGACCGGTTATAGAGAAGATGAGGAACGGGGTAAAATGGGAGCAGAAATTCAAGGGCCGGTAACCAAGCATCTATAAGTAATGACGATCAAAGTGAGCTCATCGCCATTAGGGACCGGGAAGTTCAGGACGAAAAGTAATCATATCCACGGGTGAAAAGCGAATACTGAGAACCAAAGGAGGGCTAAAATAGTAATTGTGTTACGAGGGCGTGTTGAAATATGTAAAGGCTTCAGATTTACCCCAGATTACGTGACGGAGGTCATGCAATAAAATGGACGCGATTATATCAGCATTAAAGCAACGTATTTCATCGGAGTTTCGAAGTTAAGCGTCTTTAGGCAATGCGATAGTATAAGTTCACCCAAAGGAGTAAGAGCAATTTCGGGATGGGTGACCCGCGGGAAGTTTTAATCGAGATGGAGAATCTATAAATTCCGGACGCAAGAAGTAATTGAGAAGCTAGACCGACTTAAGGACAAATTAAGAGTCGAGGGTGGGCGAGAAACTTTAAGAGGTCGCGCGAACGGCGGCGGGGGTAAGATGTGGAATAGTAAGGAGGAAGAAGGTACATCGCGGCTCCTAGAATTTATGTTGAATTGGAATAGTGGTTGGGGATACCTTATAAGCAAGGTAGCGAGAGATCATACGTGTACATAGGTATGTATAAGATATCCCGCACATGGCCATATTGGCGGATATATGTATTTCGGCAATCAACGTGGAACACAAAGAGAGATATGAAAGACACTAATCGGACACGGTAATTGTTTTCTTGAGGTTAAGGGGAAAAGCATATATAAAGAGTACAAATGTCACGCGGCAAGCTAATGTTGTTTTCACTACAAGTTAAGCTTGGAAAGTGCTAATACAACGACGTTTCGAAAAGAAGGAAAGCGAGTAGGCGGAAGGCAAGGGGATTAAAATGTCGGGATAAAAGTACCGCTTAATTGAGATTGGAAATACGGATTTAGGGCAATGTAGAATTGGGCGATAGTATAAGTACACCCCTAAAGGGGGGAAGCGAGGGAAAGAGATACAAGTGTAAGACGAAGACAATTGGCGCTATAATGTCCTGGATACGAACGCTTGGGCCGCAGGTAAAGTTCCTTCTCTTGGCATGAGACAAGGATCGGAGATCGAAAAGCCGCGTTCGAAAATGCGATAAAGGGATGGAAGTCGGGGTAATAATCGAGATAAGCATCCGAGAATTAATTGTAAGTATCCGAAATAACATGATATTAGGAAATGGAGACTTAAAGAGAGAATACGACGTAGGAAAGTAACGAGTAGCTTACGGAGACATTGTGAAAGGTAGTACGTTTCTCACTACTCCATTCGTGGATGCCTGTTTCCCACGGGATCAGAGGTTAAGATGTAGGCAATAGAGTGGTTGCTAGCAGTAGAAAATTTCCAATGGTAGAAAGTAAGAAAGGCAGGGGAAAGGAGTATGACAAGGTAGACTACTAGCAAATGCGAGCACGGGGGTAAGATGTGGAATAGTACGAACCAGGGAAAAGGAACAATCGTGACTAAGATTAATTATGCGGAGGTCGTGCAAGGGGCGGTCATGTTACCTATGAATATTTATACACGGCGGAGGTGAGACCAAGTAAGTGCTTAACGAGGAAAGTTTAGTGTCGTCGGTAACAACAATACGGTGATAATACTTTAGGTGCATTAAGGAAAGATGTTAGGATGGTTTGAGATAAATTACCGAGGTGGAACTAGTACGAGAACGAGCAGACATGCTTATGGTTGAACCAAAAATGTATTCCGACGTTGGTGGTAGGAGAAGAGAGGCAAAGATAAAGTGAAACATAGGGATTAGTGAAGCTACGGCGAGGCGAGTCTTAGAATAATTTGACCCCCTTCGTACATTCGGGTAAAGATTGCAACATCACATGTGACAGGAAAGTTGAGAGCAAGATCTGAGCAAAGGGACGATAGAAGAGTTCGGATTAAAGATAAGGTAATGACATGAGACAATGTGCTGAAAATGTAACAAGATGAGTAAAGAAAGATTGTAAGACGATTTAAGCAAGATGATCATAACTAATCGGTCATTGGAAGAGAGTAAATTTATGTGTCAGATTCTCTCGGGTTGATATCAATTGATGATAGTTAAAGCCGGGAGCGGCTAGGGAAGGCTATTATATCAGGGGACTTCATTACTACTTGACAACCGACTCCAAAGATAGACACTGAGAGCAAAAGTGTAGAATAAGACTATCCCGTATTTTGTACGTCGGGATATTCCAAGCCAAGTGTGGAAAGTTAAGAATAAGACTATTTTCCGACTTTGTTTTAACGCATAAGTGCTTATGAATTTGGTTGGATGGAAAGTTAGACATTTCATGAAAATTTGGGGCCAAAAGTGAAGTGTTGGAATTTAAATTCATGAAAAAAATAACCATGTGGCCATGCACATGACTTGTGGGCCATGGGCCACATGTATGAAGAATATGTGTAGTATTAGATGACTTATTAAGTCATCTTCATTATTTTCATCTCTTGGAAATTTCTAGAAAATTGGAGAAAAATTGAAAAAAAAAAGAAAGAAAAAGAGATGGCACATGACTGGCCATGTTCCATAGATTTATATATATATGTATAAGTGATGACCATGCAAGATATATTTTTCATTCTTCATCCTAGAAATTTCAAGAAACTTGAAGTAAAAGAGAGAGGGAGCAAACGGCCATGGAGGGCTGGCCGAAACATGGCCATGGAAAGTCTTGATCAAAAATATTTTCTTCAAGCTTCTCTACTAATTGGAAGGCCCTCGTCGACGTGGAGTAGTTGTTGGAACAAGGAAACCATTCGTTTTAGCTAAGGAAGGTCCTAGCCGAATGGAAGAAGTGGAAGGAAGAGGTAAGGTTCAATCCTCCTTTACATGTTTTATGGATGTTTTGGACGTGTTGTAGCGTATGGAAATGGATGAAAATCTTGAAATGTTGGGTGTGGGTGTGTGGCCGTGAGTGGGCTGCCTAGGTGTAGGAAAAATGAATCAAATTTACCTAGCATTTTGGTTGTTGTTGTGATGGATTCTATGATGCAAAACGAAAGTTTAATGATCCAAGTTGAAGTTATAGTTGTGTGGGCTGATTTGGAAGTAATGTGATTTTAATATGCCTTCTTGAATTTATGGAAATAATGTTGTAAACGTATGGAATTGTTGATATAGTTTATGAATTTGGAAGAAGAAAATGTGTTATTGATGTTCCTAATGTAGTTGAAGGATTTCGGGTGGAGTGGCCTATTGGTTGGGTTGTTTTGAATATTGTATGGATTGCTTGGAATGTTCTTAAATCATGTGTGAATGGTTGCGGATTAGTAATCGAATATGTGAGCATTGTTATTGAATTGATCGTATGTAGTTTATTTGAATATAAATGAAATGTTGTCGAATTGTGTAGAAAGGAATTATTAATGTTAGAATGCATTTTGAATCACTTATGGATATTGTTAGTATGGTTGTTGATTTGGTTGTTGTTGATTTGGCCGAGTTGAATTCTCGGGGATGTTGAAGTTATAGGGGAAATCTTTCCGAAATTTTTGTAGACAAAGTGTTAATTCGGAATTGGATTCTTAAGTGTTATGACTAATGGTTGATACCTAACGACATTATTGTAGATCGTGAGAAGTTGAGATGCAAATTCGGATTTAGCTTAGGAAGCGGCTAAGGTATGTAAAGCTCAACCTTTCTTTCTTTGGCATGTCTTAGTTGAAAATAAGTTATGACACGAATTTCGAGGTAATTCTATTCTGGTGATCCGAGCATGTTCATGATTCTTATTGGCTTCTTGATATTCGTATTCTTAATATGGTCAAATCATGGTCCTTATGTCTTTTGTATAATTAAATTTCAAAAGTTGCATAAAGGTTTTGTTTCCGAAAGAGTTTTGTTCCTAAATGATTCCGAAACTACGAACGTCCGTAACTTTCACAGAAAGGCTCGGATCGCTTCGATTTGTTCGTAGAAAGTTCTAAAATGAATAACGTTCGTAATCTTCCGAGGCGGACTCGGATTGGTTTGGCATATGACTATGATCCCTATGGTTTTGTTAATACGTTTATGATATATGCTATGTTTCCGAATAACGTCCGAAAGATATTTGATATAACTATGGTCCGATTTTCAAATGACATTCCGTTTAGACTACTTCATTGAGTCTGTGAGTATGATTTTATGTGCATATGGTTTCTCACTACTCTGCTCGTGCAAGCTCAATATGTCTTTCACCGAGTCCCGGGCCGGGTACGTATTCGTGCACATTCCCTTGCATTGTTCACCGAGTCCCTCACTAGAGGGCCGGGTACGGTATATGATGATATGATTATTCACCGAGTCCCGAAAGGGCCGGGTACGACCGAGTCCCGAAAGGGCCGGGTACGGTATATGATGATGTGATGATATGGGGATGGCGGCCAGGATGGCATACCGAGTCCCTTGCTAGCGGGGCCGGGACACGCTCTTCACCGAGTCCCTCACTAGAGGGCGGGTACGGTATATGTATATATATGTTTATGCATGCATACATGATGATGACATGATTTTGTTTACCGCGTCCCTCAATTGAGGGCCGGGGCACGTTATATGTATACTTTATATATGCATATTATGATTTTACTTACCGAGTCCCTCATTAGAGGGCTGGGTACGGTACATATGTACGATGATATAATGACATGATTATGATATGAATTTTTGCTTCCGACATAAGTATTTGCATAATAGATGTTTTCAAAGGCAAGTCTTCCGATTTCTCTCGTACTCTTTACTTCGGTATAATCCCGCTTCGTATTTCATGCTTTACATACTCGGTACATATTCCGTCGATCCCCTTTCTTCGGGGCTGCGTTTCATGCCGCGCGAGTACACCCGGATGAGTTGAAGATATTAGCGAGAAGATGTTCGGCGGGATTGGCGAGCTCCATTTTCTCCGAAGTCTTTATTGCCGAGTCTGAGCATTATGATATGGATTCATGTCCCATGTTAGAGACTTTGCAGACAGTGTCGTGGGTATAAGATGTCGGTTATGTAAGCGGCTATGTAAGCCGATGTGTCATTATGCATTGTATTATAAGTTCTATATGTTTCTATATGTTACAGATTTTATTTGATCTGAAAAGGATAAAAAGCATGTTTATTTCCGAAGAACTTTCATTGTGTATCTATGTTATGATTTAAAGGTCCAGTCTGATTATGAGTATTACGAGAGTCAGTGGGTTCGCTCGGCCCTAAATAGGGGTCGGGTGCCCATCACACCCTATCGGATCAAGGGTGTGACAAATTGGTATCAGAGCGGTTCGTCCTAGGGGTTGTCTGCAAAGTCGTGTCCGGTAGAGTCCTGTTTATGGTGTGAAGCGCGCCACATTTATAAACAGGAGACTACGGGGCATCTAGGATGGTTACTCTTCTTTGACATCTTAGATCGTGCGATAGAGCTAAGTCATAGGAAATGAGATTTCCGACACTGACCTTTGACTTCAGCAGAGAAATGGCATCGACGGAAGAAAGTGACTAGCGACATCGGAAGCTACGAAGTACGCAGGTAAGCAAAGGTATGAAAGATATACGTCGGGTAAGATATTGAAGTACGATTGGAATACAAGTCGAAGGTTAAAAGGGAAAGTAAATAAGAAAGTGTGACAGGTGCCGATTGAGTTGGGCGTACAAGGTATGTTTATTATTTTTGTACTGTCGATGATGTTGGGAGCCCTGTGAGGCTGTGATATGATGTGATATGTATATATATGTATGTTGGCCCTGTGAGGCATTGTTGGTATTTCCTGTGTACAGGTTTTGAGATAGTAACGATTCAGAGGAAACTCTGCCGAAACTTTCCCAGAAATAAAGTGAAAATGAGATATAGATTTGTAATATGTCTTGGAAGGTCGTGCCAATAGTAATGAAAAAAAAAAAAAAAATTGACTAAGCTACGAGTACGGTCGACCCCGAGAAAGAAGCTAATTATTGAATCGGGGATAATAATAATTATAAGGTCGATGTTGATATGGTACGGAAGAAATTGAAAAGGGCTTATGACACTAAGAGATGATTTAAGAAGGCGGCAAACCTTGATAGAGAGTTGTTTAAGGTACCGATTGAATTGGTAAGTAAGGACGAATTATAACGAGCTTATAGTAAAAAAGGTAATGGTATGATTAAGGCGAGAGTACGGAGGGGAAGAATTGCGATGAATATGAATGTATAGATAAGACAGCCTGTGGAACGATGAGGATAAAGTTGACCGGAAAATAAAAAGGGTTAAGAAGCGTTATATTATCGATTGATTATGAACGGGATGTAATATGAATATAATGGAGAACTTATGGGAATAAGTAAAGCCTAACGAGAAAGCGGCTAAAGCTATGACGTGGTGACTATGTAGCTAGAATACAAAGGCAAGTGTGAAATAGAAAGACAAGCTATAGAGCGAATAAGAAGGGCTTCTCGGTCCTGTAGGAAAGTTTGGAATACGGGTTACATAATAGTGGAAATGATGGTGAGCGTAAGAAAAGAAAGGGAAATTGGAAGAAGAAAATAGGAAGAGAGCGAGATAACGGCATAGTAATAGATCATGACATGTGTAGCTAAGGACACGAGTACTATAAGTGACGGGAATGTGAAGGACCGGTTATAGAAAGATGAGGAACGGGGCAAAATGGGAGCGAATTCAAGGGCCGGTAACCAAGCATCTATAAGTAATGACGATCAAAGTGAGCTCATCGCCATTAGGGACCGGGAAGTTCAGGACGAAAAGTAATCATATCCACGGGTGAAAAGAAAATACTGAGAACCAAAGGAGGGCTAAAATAGTAATTGTGTTACGAGAGCGTGTTGAAATCTGTAAAGACTTCAATTTACCCCGTTTACGTGACGGAGGTCATGCGATAAAGGACGCGATTATATCGGCATTAAAGCAACGTATTTCATCGGAGTTCTAGGTTAAGCGTCTTTGAGTAAGAGCAATTTCAAGATGGGTGACCCACGGGAAGTTTTACGAGAATCTATAAATTCGGACGCAAGAAGTAAATGAGAAGCTAGGATGACTTAAGGACAAATTAAGAGTCGAGGTGGGCGAGAAACTTTAAAGGTCGCGCGAACGGGGCGAATTAGACCGATAAAGGAGAAGAAGGTACATCGCGGCTTAGAATTAGGGTGAATTGGAATAGTGGTTGGGGATACCTTATAAGCAAGGTAGCGAGAGATCATACGTGTACATAGGTATGTATAAGATATCCCGCACATGGTTATTGGCGGATATATGTATTAGGCAATCAACGTGGCGGTATATGAAAGACACTAATCGGACACGGTAACGAGGTTAAGGGGAAAAGCATATATAAAGAGTACAAATGTCACGCGGCAAGCGATGTTGTTTTCATCAAGTTAAGCTTGGAAAGTGCTAATACAACGACGTTTCGAAAGAAAGAAAGCGAGTAGGCGGAAGGCAAGGGGATTAAAATGTCGGGATAAAAGTACCGCTTAATTGAGATTGGAAATACGGATTTAGGGCAATATAGAATTGGGCAATAGTATAAGTACACCCCTAAAGGGGGAAAGCGAGGGAAAGAGATACAAGTGTAAGACGAAGGACAATTGGCGCTATAATGTCCTTACGGATACGAACGCTTGGGCCGCGAGGTAAAGTTCTTTGGTTGAGACAAGTTAGGAGATCGAAAAGCCGGCGGTAAAGGGATGGAAGTCAGGGCAATAATCGAGATGGTGCTGAGAATTAATTATAAGTATCCGGAATAACGCGATATTAGGAAATGGAGACTTAAAGAGTGGATACGACAACGGGAAGTAACGAGTAGCTTACAGAGACATTTTGAAAGGTAGTACGGCTGTACGGGACCAGAGGTTAAAATGTAGGCAATAGAGTGGTTGCTAGCAGCAGAAAATCTCCTATGGTAGAAAGTAAGGAAAGCGGGGAAAAGAAGTATGATAAGGTAGACTCCTAGCAAATGCGAGCACGGGGTAAGATGTGGAATAGTACGAACCGGAGAAGGAACAATCGTGACTAAGATTAAATATGCGAGGTCGTGCGAGGGTTTCGGTCATGTTACCATATGAATATTTATACATAAACGGAGGTGAGACCAAGTAAGTGCTTAACGAGAAAGTTTTAGCGTCGGTAACAACAATACGGTGATAATACTTTAGGTGCATTAAGGAAAGATGTTAGGATGGTTTGAGATAAATTACCGAGGTGGAACTAGTGCGAGAACGGCATGACAGGGACATGCTTATGGTTGAACCAAAAATGTATTCCGACGTTGGTGGTAGGAGAAGAGAGCAAAGATAAAGTGAAACATAAGGGATTAGTGAAACTACGGTTTTAACCACTATTTTAACTACTAAATGAAAATTGTTTTAAATATTCGAGTCTTAGAATAATTTGACCCCTTTCGTACATTCGGGTAAAGATTGCAACATCACGTGTGACGGGGAAAGTTGAGAGCAAGATCCGAGCAAAGGGACGATAGAAGAGTTCGGATTAAGATAAGGTAATGACATGAGACAATGTTTGTAGCAAGAAAATGAAAGATTGTATATATTATTTATGATTTTTTCGATATGATTTACTACTTATGTAGTAAAGATCAAACTATTGTAAGACGGTGATTTAAGCAAGATGATCATATTACTAATGGTTATACACGTGTACATTCGAACGGAAGATAGTAAATTTATGTGTCGTTAGATTCTCTCGACGTTGATATCAATTGATGATAATTATTATAAGATATCATCCAAGGGAGAACTCGGGCACATTCGATAAGATGGAAAGAGATTATGAGGAAACACCGACTTCATTACTACACTAATTTAGACAAATTACCGACTCCAAAGACGACATGCTTATGAGTATTTCGAAAGAAGAGAGGCAAAGATAAAGGAAACAGTGAAAGAGATATATGATTGGTAAATCCAAAGGGACGATATGAGTATTAAAGGTAACCCCCAATCTGAAAATGGATATCCTTAAGACCCATACGACTAGTTGAAGTGTGGAAATGTTCTGTTAAGAATAAGACTATTTATCCGACTTTGTTTTAAAGATAGACATAAAAGTGAATATTTTTTAATATTGGTTGGAAAGTGAATAAGACTATTTTCCGACTTTGTTTTAACGCAGAATTTGGTTGGATGGAAAGTTAGACATTTCATGAAAATTTGGGGCCAAAAAGTGAAGTGTTGGAATTTAAATTCATGAAAAAATAACCATGTGGCCATGCACATGACTTGTGGGCCATAGGCCACATGTATGAAGAATATGTGTAGTATTAGATGACTTATTAAGTCATCTTCATTATTTTCATCTCTTGGAAATTTCTAGAAAATTGGAGAAAAATTGAAAAAAAAAAAAAAAAAAAAAAAAAGAGATGGCACATGACCGGCCATGTGCCATATATTATATATATATATGTATAAGTGATGACCATGCAAGATATATTTTTCATTCTTCATCTAGAAATTTCAAGAAACTTGAAGTAAAAGAGAGAGAGGAGAGCAAACGGCCATGGAGGGCTGGCCGAAACATGGCCATGGAAAGTCTTGATCAAAAATATTTTCTTCAAGCTTCTCTACTAATTGGAAGGCCCTCGTCGACGTGGAGTAGTTGTTGAACAAGAAACCATTCGTTTCGCAATTCAAGGTCCTAGCCGAATGGAAGAAGTGGAAGGAAGAGGTGAGGTTCAATCTCTATTTTACATGTTGTTATGGATGTTTTGGACGTGTTGTAGTGTGTGGAAATGGATGAAAATCATGAAATGTTGTGTGTGGGTGTGTGTGCCGTATGGGCTGCCTTTGTAGGAAAAGGAATGAATCAAATTTACCTAGCATTTTGGTTGTTGTTGTGATGGATTCTATGATGCAAAACGAAAGTTTAATGATCCAAGTTGAAGTTATAGTTGTGTGGGCTGATTTAGGAAGTAATGTGATTTTAATATGCTTTCTTGAATTTATGGAAATAATGTTGTAAATGTATGGATTATTGGATGTAGTTGATGAATTTGGAAGAAGAAAATGTGTTATCGATGTTC
Organism: Lycium ferocissimum; assembly: GCF_029784015.1. NCBI lineage: Eukaryota > Viridiplantae > Streptophyta > Magnoliopsida > Solanales > Solanaceae > Lycium > Lycium ferocissimum. Next base: position 12,009 of record NW_026716775.1, on the reverse strand, counting down.
CTAATGTAGTTGAAATTGGTGATTTCGGTTGGGTTGTTTTGAATATTGTATGGATTGCTTGGAATGTTCTTAAATCATGTGTGAATGGTTGCGGATTAGTAATCGAATATGTGAGCATTGGTATTGAATTGATCGTATGTAGTTTATTTGAATATAAATGAAATGTTGTCGAATTGTGTAGAAAGGAATTATTAATGTTAGAATGCATTTTGAATCACTTATGGATATTGTTAGTATGGTTGTTGATTTGGTTGTTGTTGATTTGGCCGAGTTGAATTCTCGGATATTGAAGTTATAGGGGAAATGCTTTGCCGAAATTTTTGTAGACAAAGTGTTAATTCGGAATTGGATTCTTAAGTGTTATGACTAATGGTTGATACTTAACGACATTATTGTAGATCGTGAGAAGTTGAGATGCAAATTCGGATTTAGCTTAGGAAGCGGCTAAGGTATGTAAAGCTCAACCTTTCTTTCTTTGGCATGTCTTAGTTGAAAATAAGTTATGACACGAATTTCGAGGTAATTCTATTCCGTGATCCGAGCATGTTTATGATTCTTATTGGCTTCTTGATATTCGTATTCTTAATGTGGTCAAATCATGGTCCTTATGTCTTTTGTATAATTAAATTTCAAAAGTTGCATAAAGGTTTTGTTTCCGAGAGTTTTATTCCTAAATGATTCCGAAACTACGAACGTCCATAACTTTCACGAAAAGGCTCGGATCGCTTCGATTTGTTCGTAGAAAGTTCTAAAATGAATAACATTTGTAACTTTCCGAGGCGGACTCGGATTGGTTGGCATATGACTATGATTCCTATGGTTTTGTTAATACGTTTATGATATATGCTATGTTTCCGAATAACGTCCGAAAGATATTTGATATAACTATGGTCCGATTTTCAAATGACATTCCGTTTAGACAACTTCATTGAGTCTCGTGAGTATGATTTTATGTGCCTATGGTTTCTCACTACGCTCTGCTCGTGCAAGCTCAATATGTCTTTCACCGAGTCCCGGACGGGTACGTATTCGTGCACATTCCTATGCATTGTTCACCGAGTCCCTCACTAGAGGGTCGGGTACGGTATATGATGATATGATTATTCACCGAGTCCCGAAAGGGCCGGGTACGACCGAGTCCCGAAAGGGCCGGGTACGGTATATGATGATGTGATGATATGGGGATGGCGGCCAGGATGGCATACCGAGTCCCTTGCTAGCGGGGCCGGGACACGCTCTTCACCGAGTCCCTCACTAGAGGGCCGGGTACGGTATATGTATATATATGTTTATGCATGCATACATGATGATGACATGATTTTGTTTACCACGTCCCTCACCGAGGGCCGGGGCACGTTATATGTATATTTTATATATGCATATTATGATTTTACTTACCGAGTCCCTCATTAGAGGGCCGGGTACGGTACATATGTACGATGATATAATGACGTGATTATGATATAAATTTTGCTTCCGACGTAAGTATTTGCATGATAGATGTTTTCAAAGGCAAGTCTTCCGATTTCTCCGTACTTTACTTCAGATAATCCCGCCATCGTATTTCATGCTTTACATACTCGCACCTATTCCGTACGATCCCCCCTTTCTTCGGGGGTCGCGTTTCATGCCACGCGGTGTACACCCCATGAGTTGAAGATATTAGCGAAGATGTTCCGCGGGGATTGGCAAGCTCCATTTTCTCCGGAGTGCTGCCGAGTCAGAGCATTATGATATGGCTTCATGTTCCATGTTAGAGACTTAGCAGACAGTGTCGTGTGTGTAGTATGTCAGTTTTGTAAGCGGCTCCATAAGCCGATGTATTGTGATGTATCATTTTACGAGTTTTATATGATTACGGGCCTTATTTGATTTGAAAAAAAAAATGAAAAGCAAGTTTGTTTCCGAGAATTTTCCTTATGTATTTATGATATGCTATGAGGGTCCAATATGATTATGAGTGTCACGAGTGTCAGCGGGTTCGCTCGGCCCTAGGTAAGGGTCGAGTGCCCATCACACCCTATCGGATCAAGGGTGTGACATTAAAAACAAAACTTTTTATGCAAAATTTGAAAATCAATTATTCCAAAGACATAAGGGCCAATATTTCATCACATCAAACATACGAATACCAAGAAATGAATAAGGATCATAGACATGCTCGGATTGCGAGAATAGAATTTCCTCGAGGCTCGTGTCATAGCCTATTTGTAACTAAGGCATGCCAAAAGAAGGAAGGGTTGAGCTTTACATACCTCGTCCGCTCTCAAAGCTAATCCAACTCAAGCTAATCCCAACCTACGTCTTGGGCTCCCCAAGGTCTACACAACGTCAACGGATATCGAATATTAGCTATAGACGTTTAGGCATTTAATTCCAAACTAGCACTTAATTCTACAGAAAGCATTTCCCCTGTAAATAGACCAACCCCGAGAATTTAACTCAGCCAAATAAACAACAACAACACCAACAACCAACCTAGCAACATCAATAATCAATTCAAAACGCGTTCTAGCATTAAATACCCTTTCTACATAATCCAACAACATTCATTACATTCAATTCAACGGCTTACATTCAAGCCAACATCTACGTCCATACATTCAAATACTAACCCGAACCCATACCAACAATATTCAAGGACATTTCAAACAATTCACAAAACATTTCAAACATCCCAAACAACACCCCAACTTACCCGAAAACTGCCCAAACCCGAGCACCACATCCATAACACATCCCTCACTTTCAAATCATGATTTGCGCCAACAATCCACACTCTAACAATGTCATTCTCATAAATATAAAAATTACATTAAATGCACACAATCCTCCAAATCAGCCCATACAATTACAACATCAATCTTGAGTCATTAAACTCTCATTTCCAACATAGAATCCACATAACAATAACAATCAAAATACTAAATAGAATTGATCCATTCTTTGCTACATTTCACAAGCCATATTCGGCCAACACATCCACAACTAACTTTCATGATTTTCATTCTTCTCTTCACACTACAACAATCAAAACATGCTAACTAGAATTAATTCATTACTTCCACACAACACAACACACACACACACGCGCAACACACCATGCACACGCTCACTTCCACATGCAATATTTCCATGAATTTCATCCATTTTCATCTACTACAACATGCACACATCATTCATAACACATAAAACAAGATTAAATCTTACCTTTTCCCTTCAACTTCACAACTAGGCTAGAGTTTGCGATTGATGAAACGAGTGATCTATTGGCCCAAACAACAACTCCACGTTAATGAGGGACCTCCAATTAGTGGATTTGCTTGAAGAAAATATTTTTGGGATGGCTAATTTTGGACTTGAAATTTGGGAGGCTTGGCCGAATGGTTCAAGCTTTGTTCATCCAAGGTTCTCTTTTTTTTTTCTAAGTGTTGAGTGAAGAAAGATGACTTAGTAGTCATCTTTTATGCTCCCACATGAATTATACATGTGTCCATGGCCCACACATGTTTTGGACCAATTAAAATTGGCCACAAAATGTGTGGGAACCACTCCCACACCACACGGCCAACATGGCCTAAAATGCATGATTTCCAACTTCCAATTATTCCACTTTTGGTCCCAAATTTTCCTAAATGTTCCATGCCAACAAATTCATGAACAACTTATGTCTTAAAATAAAATCAAAGGTCAAAAGTCCCGACTTTGCATCCCGGAATGGTTTTGTCTCTAACTTATCATAGTTAAACCGGATTGTCCCAATGTACAAAATGCGTGATATAACATCCTCTCCCCCTTTAGAACATTCATCCTCGAATGTTAGATTAACCTTACGGGATCTTATAAGCACTCGGGGGAGTTTCTTTTACAACTATCACAACAATTCATTTATCAAGCAACATAGTCAAGTAGGGAATTTAAATTACCTGTAGGCACTGGAAATAAGTGAGGATACTTCTTCTTTATCTGCTCCTCAGCTTTCCAAGTCATTTCCTCCCGATTATTATTCCGCCACAAAGACCTTAACAGAAGCCACATCTTTATTCCGCAACTTTCTTACCTGATGATCCAATATGGCTATAGTCGCTCTTCAGGATAGCTCGTGACCCGGATATCATCTACAGGAAATACTGGAGGGTCACCAATACATTTACGAAGCATAGAGACGTGGAATACGGCACCGCTCCCAACCGCTTGCGTATCTAACTCATAGGCAACCTTGCCTATTTTACGATGATCCGATAAGGCCCAATATATCTTGACCGAGCTTCCCTTTCTTGCCGAATCTCATAACACCTTTCACGGGCGACACCTTTCAGAATACCCAATCACCGGGGCCGAAACTCTAAATGTCGACGGCGATTATCCGTATATGATTGCCGACTGGGCTTCTAATAACCTCTCCCGAATGAGTTTCACCATATCAACTGCTTGCTGGATCACATCTGGGCCAATCAACTTAGTCTCGCCAATATCAAACCAAACTAATCGCGACCGCATTTCTCGCCATACAAAGCCTCATATGGTGCCATCCGAATGCCGGAGTGGTAGTCGTTATTATAAGCAAATTCAACAAGCGGCAAATGATCATCCCAACACCGAAATCAATAACACAGCCCGCAACATATGTTCCCAAGAACCGAATGCGCGTCCGTCCGTCCGTCGACCGAGGATGAAATGCTGTACCGAGACTCACCCGTGTCCCCAATCCTTCCCGAAACGATCTCCCGTAAATTAGCCGTAGAACCGGGCACCTCTCCGTCTGAGATAATAGATATGGGAACTCCGTGAAGTCTCACAATCTCCTTAATATATAACCCGGCATAATCCTCACCGAATACGTAGTCCGGGACCGAGGAAATGGGTCGATTTTGTCACCTTATCAACAATAACCCATATGGAATCATACCTCCGTGGAGCGCGAGGTAAGCCTATAACGAAGTCCATATTAATTATTTCCCACTTCCACGACGGTATCTCCATCTCCCCGTAATAATTCACCGGCTTCGATGCTCGATCTTAACCCTCGCTAGCAATTTGGGCACCGAGCGACGAATTCTCGCTATATCTCTTTTTCATACCATCCCACCAATAAGCATCCGAGATCATGATACATCTTCGTTGACCCCGAGAATGTATCAATGTGCATAATGTGCCTCGCCCATAACCTCGTCGCCGTAGCCCCGCAACATCGGGGACACATAATCGCCCCCGTGTAATAGAACTCCATCGTGTGTAATTCGAACGGGGGTCTTCTCCTTTGCCCAGCCGTATCTCCGCATCGTACTGCACAGGATCCCCATACCGATGCCGCTTAATCTCCTCCATAATAGAGGATTCAACAATTCGAAGAAACCCCAATATCTCCAGAATCAGCCAAGCGGACTCCAAGACTAGCCAACTGATGGATCTCGCGAACCATTTCTTTCCTCTCTGATGGCACGTCCGCTAGACTACCCATAGACTTACGGCTGAGTGCATCTGCCACAACATTAACTTTCCCCGGATGGTATAGAATGTCAACATCATAGTCTTTCAAAGAACTCTAACCACCTCCTCTGCCGCAAGTTCAGTTCCTTCTGTTTAAAGATGTACTGGAGGTTCTTGTGATCTGTATAAATATCAACGTGAACACTATATAGATAATGTCTCCACATCTTCAAAGCATGAATTACCACAGCTAGCTCCAGATCGTGAGTAGGATAATTTCTCTTGTGCTTTCTGAGCTGCCGGGAAGCATAAGCTATAACTCTGTCGTGCTGCATCAGTACACAACCCAAACCAATACCAGAGGCATCATAATAAATCACATAACCATCCGGTCCCTCAGGAAGGGTCAGGACCGGAGCCGTAGTCAACTTCTTTGCGTTCACAAGCATCAGTCCACTGGAACTTAGCTCCCTTCTGAGTCAGCCTTGTCAAAGGCGCTGAAATTGAAGCAAACTTCTCTACGAATCTCCTGTAATAACCGGCCAATCGGGTCTAGGCCAATTCTTTACGGCCTCAATCTTCCGGGTATCCACCCGATGCCATCAGCTCCAATAATATGCCCCAGAATGCCACTGAAGTCAGCCAAAATTCACATTTAGAAAATTTCGCATACAATTTCTGGTGCGGAGTACGCCAAGTACCGTCCTCAAATGATCTGCATGTTCTGCTTCTGATCGTGAATAAACCAGGATGTCATCAATAAATACTATCACGAACATATCTAAGAACGGTCTGAATACCCGATTCATCAGGTCCATAAACACGGCTGGAGCATTAGTCAGCCCAAAAGACATCACTCTGAATTCATAATGCCCGTATCGGGTCCTGAATGCTGTCTTAGGAATATCAGCCTCTCGTACCCGTACCTGATGATAGCCTGACCGCAGGTCTATCTTTCGAGAAACACCCGGCACCCCGTAACCGATCAAACAAATCATCAATCCTGGGGAGGGTATTTATTCTTGATGGTTATCTTATTCACCGCTCTATAATCAATGCACATCCGCAAGCCGATCCATCCTTCTTTCTCACAAACAATACCGCGCTCCCCAGGGTGACGTGCCGGGCCTAATAAAGCCCTTCTCTAATAAATCCCCGCCTTCTCCTTCAATTCCTTCAATCTCTGCAGTGCCATTCGTACGGAGGAATAGACATAGGCTGAGTATCTGGCAACAGATCAATGGCGAACTCTATCTCCCGCTCGGGGGGAAGACCTGGAAGTTCATCTGGGAATACATCTAGAAACTCATTAACGACTGAAACTGACTGAAGAGTCGGTGCCTCTGCTTCTAAATCATGTACCCGAACCAGATGATAAATATAGCCCTTTCTAATCATTTTTCTTGCCTTGAGGTATGAAATAAACTTACCCCGCCGATGCCGTATTACCGCCCACTCTATAACCGGTTCTCCCCGAAATTGAAACCACTATCTTCTTTTGACAAATAACATTAGCATAACAAGAAGCTAGCCAATCCATACCCATAATAACATCGAACTCGCCATATCTAACTCTACCAAATCGCCTTAGTGCACCGGCCAGCGATAATTATCGAACAATCCTATAAAAACCCGCCGGCTATAACAATCCCCCTACCTGGTAGCTACCTCAAAAGGCTCTATCGGCTCGCATTCTATCCCAATTTTATTAGCAACAAGGGGAGAAATATATGATAAAGTAGAGCCGGGATCTATCAAGGCATATACATCTCGAGAGAAGACCGAATATACCCGTAACGACATTAGGCGACGCCTCCCGGTCCCGTCGGCCGGCCAATGCATATGCGGTTCGAAGGACCGCTTAGAACCGGGAACTCCGCCACGACCTCTCGCCGCGGCCGCCGGTGCCGCCATACCTCGCCCGCAGGCGCATAGCCACCGAGGACGAAGATGAACCACCGCCGACCCGTAGGCCGAGCCGCACTACCTCGCACCACCCCTAACCGGCAATCTCTCATCCGATGGCCCCGACGGCCACAAACAAGCACCGGTGGCACGAAAACACTCTCCAGATGCCGCTCCCACGGGGAACACGGAGGTCCGTGGGTGGCCTCAACCGGCCGGAACCTCGTCCCCCCGAGCCCGAAACCTCGAGCTCCGGCCTCGCCCCCGAATATCCCGCACCCTCTCGATCTCCCCGCCGACAACCGTGGGGGTGTGTCTGCACCGACCGGGGAAGATATCCGCTTCGGCCGCCGTCGCTGAGGCCGCCGCCTCGAAACTCCCTGTACCCATCACCTAACAATCTAGCCCTCTTGGGCTGGCCCCTATCATAATCTCCATCGGGCTGGCGCCCTGTTATGTCTCGTATTTTGTGCATTGGGACAATCCGGTTTAACTATGATAAGTTAGGGTCAAAACCCTTCCGGGTTATAAAGTCGGGACTTTTGACCCTCGATTTCATTTTAAGACCTAAGTTGTTCATGAATTTGTTGGTATGGAACAATTAGGAAAATTTGGGACCAAAAGTGATAAAATTGAAAGTTGAAAATCATGCATTTTTTCTTGCTTTGGCCGTGTGGTTTGGGAGTTGGCCCACACAATTTGTGGACAATTTTAATTGGTCCAACACATGTATGGGCCAAGGGACACATGTATGATTCACCTAGGAGCTTAAAAGATGATCACTAAGTCATCTTTCTCCATTCTCAACACTTAGAAAAAAAAAAAGAACCAAGAAGTTGAAGAGCTCAAGGCTCTCGGCCAAGAACCCCCAAAAAACCAACTCCAATTCAAGCCATTCCAAAAATATTTTGTTGATGCAAACCCACCAATTTGAGGTCCCTAAGTAGCGTGGAAGCGTTGTTCGGGTCATCCAACCATTCGTTGTGTCAATTGCAAACCCTAGCCTATTTGTGGAGTTGAAGAAGAAAGGTGAGATTTAATTATGTTTTATGTGTTATAAATGTTGTATGCATGTTGTAGTATGCTAAAATGGATGAAAATCATGAAATAGGTATGTTGGAAGTAGGTTGCAAGTGTACGGTGTGTGTTAGCCGTGTGAGGTGTGTGTATGTTGTGTTGTGTTGAGGTGATGAATTGATCTTATGTAGCATGTTCAATTGTTGTAGTGTGTAGAATGAACTAGAATCACTAATATATGCATGTGTGGTGATAGCCGAATGTGGATCATATTATATGACAAAGAACGCATTAATATCGCTTAATGTTTTAGTCGTCGTCGTTATGAATTCTATGTTGGAAATGAGCGTTTAATGACTCAAATTGATATCGTAAGTGTTGTGGGCTGAATTGGAGGTTATTGTGTATTTAATGTAATTTTTTTATATTTAAGAGAATGACATTGTTAGAATGTGGATTGTTGGTGCAAATCATGATTTGGAAGTGAGGATGAGTTATGGATGTGTTCTCGGTTGGGGACCTGTTTGGGTGAGTTGGAGTATTATTTGGGATGTTTGAAATGTTGTATGAATTGCTTGAAATGTCTTTGGATGTTGTTGAATGATGGAAAAGAGAGTTATTAATGTTGTATTGCCTTTCAGATTGATTATTAATATTGCTAGGTTGGTTGTTGTCGTTGTTGTTGTTGATTTGGCCGAGTTGAATTTCGGTTGGCTATTTACAGGGGAAATGCTGCCCAAATTTCTGTAGAATTAAGTGTTAGTTTGGAATTAAATGCCTAAACGTCCATATCTAATGTTTGGCATATTATGACGTATTTGTAGACCTTGGAGAGCCCGAGGCGTAGGTTGGCATTAGCTTGAGTTTGGAGTAGCTTGAGAGCGTTTGAGGTATGTAAAGCTCAATCCTTTCTTCTTTTGGCATGCCTTAGTTACAAGTACGCTATGACACGAGCCTCGAGGAAATCCGATTCTCGCAATCCGAGCATGTTTATGACTCTTATTCGTTTCTTGGAATTCGTATGTTGATATGATGAAATATTGGCCCTTATGTCTTTGAAATATTTGATTTTCAACTTTTGCATAAAAAGTTTGGCTTTTAAAGAGTTCCGTAACTACGAACGCCCGTATCTTTCATGTAAAGGCTCCTTGATTGCCTCGATATGCTCGTAGGTGATTGTATGGTGTATGATGAGTATGTTTTTCATAGATGGGCCCGACTCGGTCGACACCCGTCCGTGGTCTCGCGACTCTTCTTGTAATCCTGACGACTTTTGAAAGAATTTGATTTGGTTATTATTCCGATTTCTAAGTATGGTCATTTTACTTATCATTTGAGTCTATGATAATGATTTTATGCATATGGTTACTCACGACTCCGTTCGTGCATTCTGTTATATCTTTCGCCGAGTCCCGGGCCGGTTCTGTTGTCGTGCGCACTTTGTTATACTCCGGTGTTATGCTGTGTTTATGGTTCACCGAGCCCCTCGCTCGAGGGCCGGGTTCCGCTTATATTTGGTGTTATGCTGTGTATGGCGTTGCCGTGTTATGATGTGTGACGGGGATACGGAGATTTGAAACCTCTCCGTGTTATGCCGTGTTATGGCGCCATCGACGGCGGGCGACCATATTTCCCGAGCCCTATGCATGATTTGTATTTTGAAAGTAAATATTTTGATATTTTGGAAACGCATTTGTTTCCGTACTCGCTCGATTATGACTCGATTTGCTTACTATATCTTCTCGCTTTGCATACTCGCACATATTTCGTACTAACCCCCTTTCTTTGGGGCCGCGTTTCATGCCCGCGCAGTACGCACGCACGCTTGTGATCCGCCGCCCAGACACCCCTTTCTCGCCGTTTGAGTGCTCCCTTTTATTCGAGCTCGCGCTTGGTATACACTCGTCCGTTGCATATGTATATATTTGTTCGTGGGCACGGCGGGCCCCGTCCCGTCCTATGATTCTCGTTTGTCCGTTTAGGTCCGTGGACACGTATGTGGGTTATGCCCATTCGTGCATGCCGTGTTTGTATGCTATATGTTCCGGGCGATCCCATTCGTGTGTGCGCCCCTCGTCGGCTTGCATTTGTATATGTTTTGGGCCGTTGCGCCATTTGATAGCCTTGCCGGCTTCGATATATATATGGTTGTGTTTCTGAGATGTGTTTGAGACAGCTTTTGATATAATCGAGACACGCCGTTTGATATTTGTGTCCGTATAAACAATCAGAATGATTCGGGTTTGATGAGCGTGCTTGCGTGCCCAACTCGGCACCAGTCACGGCTCACGGGGTCGGGTCGCGTGATGTGGCGGGTATCGCAGCCGTTCGTCCTCGAATGTCTACGCACCGTGTCCATCTGTGTGTTGTGCACCACATCTATAAGCAGAATCTGGACAGGCATTTAGGATGTTATCTTTCCTTCGATCTTAGATCGTGCGATGTAGCCGTGTTATCGATGACTCTTTCCGACGAAATGTTATGTTTTCGCCGATGCCTCCGAGGAAGGCCACCGCCCGTGGTGGCAAGTCTGGCGGCCGGGCAGGGAGACCGCCCGAGCCCGATGACTACTAGGCTCGTGCCCGCATTGAGCCAGATATTGTGCCTCCGACGGCCAGTTCGCCACGCCGCCGCATCGGAGGGATTCGGGGAGCCCAAACACTGCAAGGGGGGCGGCCCACCGCCGCCTCCCCGCGCGCGCATTTCGTATTTCCCGCACCACGGCTGGTGGGGTGATGATGGACCCTCGCAAGAGGAAGTCTAGTTATCGACTCCGACAGAATGCAAGGCAGTCCACAGACAGGAGTAGGGTGATCAGCCGACCACAAGGATGCCGAGGACCCGTGCGAGTTTCGACATGTAATCCACTGTAGTTTTTCGGTCGAAACCCGCAGAGGACCTCATGAGTTTATCAAACAGATGTTGCATACATTACGGTTGATTAAGGTGACCGATCTCGAGTCTGTTGAGATGGCATCTGTTATAGCCCGTACTTTGTACGTTTGGATATTTCGAAGTCGTCGTGGGAAGTTAAGGACGAGACCATTTTCAAAAATCATTTTGATGTACGAGTTGTTATAAATATAATTTACGACTATTATTGCATGGGAAATATTGAGAAAGGTTAAGGGTAAAAAGGGGAATTCGCAAAGTGGTCAATGGAAATAATGTGGGAGCTTAGGGGCAAATGGTAATTTTACAAAGTTCAAGAAAAAATTCATGAAGGCTATATTGGCCGTGCACTATGTGCCCTTGTTTTTAATTAATGGGGGCCAATTGTAAATCCTAAAAAGTTACGTACAAAGCTTGTCGAAGAAGACATTAGTCTTCTTTTAATTTAAATTGAGGAAAAATCAAGAAAATGAGAGAATTTCTAGAGAGGGGCATGTGCCCTCACATGATTGGAGACATATATATATATATATGTGGTCTTCTAATTTAAGACAAAAGGATGAACAAAAAAAAGAAGAAGGAGAGAAAGAACACCTATGGCCATTCGCCAAGACAAGTGGAAAACAACCCCTTGAAATCTTGCTCCCAAAATTAATTTCTTCATGTATTCCCGCTAATTCAAGGGTCCTCTACAACGTGGTAATTATTTCTAAGGAAGAGCAATTGTTTCAACAATTTGATACCTTGGCCAAGTGAAGAACTTTG
>NW_026716774.1:0-16612 GCF_029784015.1 Lycium ferocissimum | reverse complement strand
TCGCATATGATTATGACTCGCATGCATGATTCTCGTTCCCGCGCTCGTATGTCCGATTTGGAATATGACTCTGTCTGTCACACTTCTGGAAATCTGATTCGGACTCTGATTCTGTCTGTCATACGTTTGAATTCTGGTTCGGTCTGAGAGTCTGTCTGTACGCTCTGTAAGTCTGATTCTGCTTATGATTCCGTCTGTACATTCTGTAAGTCTGACTCCGCTACGAATCCGATTCTGTCCGCTCTATTTCTGTATTTCCGTCTGTTACGATTTTACATATCTGATTCTCGTTGTTATAATTATGTATGTTATGTTCCGCTTTACATACTCGGTACACCTTCGTACTGACCCCCTGTTCTTCGGGGGCTGTGTTACATGCCCACAGGTACGGACGCACCGCGTGACCCGCCACCGGTATAGGACATCAGTCTGCTGTTGAAGAGCTCCTGATCCGAGCCGATACTTTTTTGGTATATATATCTTCTGTTATTCATATGTTCTGTATATATGACTATTTGGGTACGGCGGGGCCCTGTCCCGTCTTCTGATTCTGTTCTGTATGTTAGAGGTCTGCAGACATGTTTGTGGGGTGTGGGTTACCACTGTCTGGGTAGGTACGTGTGATATGCGACTCTGTCTGGTATAATAGCCCTAACGGCTTCTGTACAGGTTTCAGCATGTATATGTATATGTATGTTTGTGCGACGCGCCTCATATCTGTATGGATTTGTGTATGTTAAGCGGATTGGCTATTTAGTATGTCGGATCTGTTAGGTAGGTACGTATAGGTGTCCAAGTAGGACACCAGTCACGGCCCACGGGGTTGGGTCGTGACACTTACATACCTTAGCCGCTTCCTAAGCTAATCCGAACTTACGTCTCGACTTCTCATGATCTACAATAATGTCGTTAGGCATCAACCATTAGCCATAACACTTAAGAATCCAATTCCAAATTAATACTTTATCTACAAAAATTTCGGCAGCATTTCCCTTATAAATTGGACATCCTAGAATTTAACTCGGCCAAATCATTATCAACAATACCAACAAACATAATAACAATATCAATAATCAATCCCAACGCATTCTAACATTAATAACTCCCTTCATATAATTCGATGACATTCCATTACATTCAATTCAACTACATACTTTCAAACTAATATCAACGATCGCATATTCAAATACCAATCCAAAACCATTCAAATACGATTCAAGAAAGCTTTAACAATCCGTAAAATATTCAAAACAATTCAAACGATGTACCACTCCACCCGAAACTTTCCAAACTTGGCAAGAGCAACACAATGCATTCTTTTCTTCCAAATTCATAAGCTATATCGACAATTCACACGATGACAACATTCTTATCATAAATACTACAAACCATACTACAATCTCATTAGCTCCCAAAACAGCCAACCAATGGCTACAACTTCCACTTGAGTCATTGAACTTTCATTCTCATCATAGAACACATAGCAACAACAACCAAAATACTAAGTAACATTAATTCATCATTCCTACACTATATGGCACATACACGGCCACACACACAACACCCCAATTTCATGATTTTCATTCGTTTCTACATGCTACAACATGTACAAATCATCCATAAAATATGAAAAATAGGCTTGAACCATACCTTTTTCCACCTAGTGCTCCCTCGGCTAGAACTATATTCCGCAAAAACGGGCGCTTTGCTTGCTCTTCCAACTACTCCACGTTAACAAGGGCCCTTCAATTAGTATGAAAGCTAGAAGAAAATTTTTTTTCTTGATCATCACCCATGGGCTGAAATTCGGCCAGCCATGGCCGTTGTTTTTCTCCTTCTTTTTTTTCTTGAAATTTCTAGAGCAAGAAATGATGAAGTGTGGTCTTTACTTGACCATCACACACATATATATATATATAACTAAATCGGCACATGGCCGGCCATGTGCCCCCTTTTTTTTCTTTTTTTTTTCTTTTCCTCCAAATTTCTCCAATTTTCTAGATTTTTCTTAAATTATAAAAGATGAATTCTTCCTTGTCATCTTTGCCTACATATACATTTAGCCTTCACCCATATAAAATGAACACATGTGCCATTTCATGGCTTGAAAATATTGGCCAACCATTGGTGGGTCCCACGGCCACTTGACCTGTCCAAGAATTCATACATAATAATAATTTCCAAATTCCAAGTTGCCCTTAGTATTCCATGCCAATACTTATATGCGACTTGTGCATTAAAACAAAATCGAAGATTACAAATCTCAACCTCGCCTTCCAAAATTGTCTTCCCCTCAACTTTTCACGACTAGCTCGGAATGTCCCAACGTACAAAATACAAGATATAACAAAACCTTCTGGTGTTATGCTGTGTTATGGCGCCATCGACGGGCGGGCGACCATATTTTCTGTGCCCTATGCATGATTTGTATTTTGAAAGTAAACATTTTGATATTTTGGATATGCACTTACTTTCTGTACTTCTGTTTCGATTATGACTCAGATTTGTTTACTATATCTTCTGCTTTGCATACTCAGTACATATTTCGTACTGACCCCCTTTCTTCGGGGGCTGCGTTTCATGCCCGCAGGTACAGATGCACAGTTCGGTGATCCGCCAGTCTAGGACACCCTCTTCTGCTGTTTGGAGTGCTCCCCTTATTCCGGAGCCTACATTTTGGTATATATTCGTTCGTTGCATATGTATATATTTGTTCAGGGGTACGGCGGGGCCCTGTCCCGTCCTATGATTCTGTTTGTCTGTCTAGAGGTCTGTGGACATATATGTGGGTTATGCCTATCCTGTACAGGTGTGTTTGTATGTATTATGTTCTGGGCGATCCCATCCGCCGTGGCAGCCTTGCCGGCTTGCATTTGTATATGTTTTGGGCCGTTGCGCCATATGATAGCCTTGTCGGCTTCTGATATATATGGTTGTGTTTGAGATGTGTCTGAGACAGTTTGATATAATCTGAGACAGCGTTTGATATTTGTGTCTGTATAAACTATCTGTGTGTGATTCGGATTTAATGATTGTGTTTGGGTGCCTAACTCGGGCACTAGTCACGGCCTACGGGGTTGGGTCGTGACAATTCATCCTCGAATATTAAGCACTCGGGGATTCTACAAAAATTTCGCCAGAGTTTCCCCTATAATATGGCACTACCGCCCTGTCACAACAACCCATAATATCAATGCCTCACAGGGCCACAACATAATAGCAATATAATTTGGCCACACACGACCCAATACATAAAAGGAAAAGCATACGTACCTTATGATCTTGACGTTTCATCTTGGCCCTCTTCCGGGGGCTGGAATAAGTGTGGATATTTGGATTTCATGCTTTCTTCCACTTCCCATGTCATTTCTTCTCGATTATTATTTCTTCACAAAACTTTAACTGAGGCCACTTCTTTGTTTCTAAGCCTCCGTACTTGCCTATCTAATATGGCAATGGGTTTTTCATCATAAGCTAACTTTTCTGTTACTTGAACATCATTTAATGGGACGATCCTAGTAGGATCTCCAATACATTTACATAGCATCGAGACATGGAACACTGGATGGACTGAGTCCAAATTAGGAGGTAAATTGTTATATCCCGTATTTTGTACGTTGGAATATTTTAAGTTGGTTGCGACAAGTTATGGACAAGGCTATATTTTTTTTTCCGACTTTGTTTTAAGGCATAAGTTGCTTATAATTTTATTGGATGGAAATATGAAGCAAAAACTTGGGGCTAGAAGTGGAAAAATTTATTTCATGAAATGGCGAAAAGGCCAAGGTGGCCGTGTGTATTGGAAGTGGGGCCCACCCATGGTTGGCCAATTATTTCAAGCCATAAAAGGGGGCATATGTTCATCTTATATTTGTAGGAGATATATATATATATATATATATATATATATATGGACAAGAGATGACAAGGCAAGACTTATTCATCATCTTTCAACTTAAGAAAATTCAAGAAGCTTGGAGAAAAAAACATGGAGACTTTCGGCCATGGTGAAGAAAAATTGAAGACCATGAATAGTGATCAAAAAATTATTTTCTTCAAGCATTTCAACTCATTGGAAGGTCCTTATTAACGTGGAGTAGTTGTTGGAGCAAGTAGATCATTCGTTGTTGCCATGTACAAGCCTAGCCGAGAGATGAAGTGGGGTGAAGAAGGTAAGGTTCAATCTTTATTTTCATATGTTATGCATGGTTTGGGTATGTTGTGGAGTGTGAAAATGAATGAAATTCATGAAATTATGGTGTGTTGTGTGTGGCCGTGTACATGTTGTATGGTGTAGGAGTGAAGAATTAATTTTACTTAGTATTTGGTTGTGAATTGTTGTGGATTCTATGGTGAAAATGAAGATTTAATGATCCAAATGAAAGTTGAAATCGTGTGGGCTGTTTTAGAAGCCAATGTAATCTTAATATAGTTTCTTGTATTTATGAGATTAATGTTGTTAAAGTATGGATTGTTAGTATGGTTTATGAATTTGGAAGAAAAGAAATGCGTTGTTGATATTTCCTTGGACTTGGAAGGTTTCGGGTTGCCTTGTGTATTGGATGGGCCGATTTGAATATTGTGCGGATTGTTGGAAATGTTCTTGAATCGTATTTGAATGGTTTTGGATTGGTATTTGAATATGCGATCATTGATATTCGTTTGAATGTAGGAAGTTAAATTGAATGTAAATGAAATGCCGGCGAGTTATATAGAAAGGAATTACTAGCGTTGTAATGTGCTTCGAATTGCTTATTGATGTTGTTTATATGGTTGTTGGTATTGTTGTTGAAGATTTGGCCGAGTTGAATTCTCGGGGTTGTTGAATTTATAGGGGAAATGCTGCCCAAATTTCTGTAGATAAAATGATGGCTTGGAATTGAATCCTTCAGTGCTTATAGCTAATGTTGATATCAAATGACGTTGTTGTAGATCTTGAGAAGCTGAGACGTAAGTTCGGATTAGCTTAGGAAGCAGACGAGGTATGTAAAGCCTAACCTTTCCTTCTTCTGGCATGTCTTAGACGGAAGTAAGATATAACATGATTTGTGCCTTGGGGTAACTCCATTCTTAAGTTCCGAGCATGTTTATGATTCATATTTCCTTCTTGATGTTGGCATCCTTATATGGTCAAGCTATGGTTTATATGTCTTTGATATGATTGGATTTAAAATGTTGTATAAACGGTTTTGTTCCTAAAGGCTCCTATGTCTAAAAATGTCCGTAACTTTCATAGACAGAACCGGATAGCTTTGATATGCTCGTAAGTGATTCTATAACGTATAATATCTCTAACTTTCGTGGGCGGGCCCGGATTGGTATGATGCATATCCATGGGCCCCCGAGACTTTCGTTGTATAGTCCTAACGACTTTTTGAAAGAACATGATATGGCTATCATCCCGACCCCCGAGTATGATTACTTACTTATCTGGTGAGTCTGAAATGAGGATTTTTATGCATATGATTTTGATACGTAACTATGATTTCTAAAGCTCTATTTGATGTGTTCCCGAGGGACATGCGGAAGAAACTTGATTTGACTATTGTCTTGGTTTTTAAATAATAGTTCGCTTTGATTATTCTATTGAGTCTTTGAAAATGTTGTACACTGCATATGGTTACTCACGATTCTGCTCGTGCGTTCTGTTGTTGCCTCTTTCGCCGAGTCCCGAGCCGGTATGATATCGTGCGCACTATGCTATATTCTGAAGTATGATGTGTTACGAAGTATGATGTGATACGAAGTATGATATGTTGTGGCGCCAAAGATGGAGTGGCGACCACGTTCTGTCCGCCGGGTCCCATTATGGACCGCATGTGATATATGATATGATATATGATAACATGATGATATGATGATTCTGTTCACCGAGTCCCTCACTAGAGGGCCGGGTACGGTATATATATGATGATGAGATGATGATATGATGATCATTTACTTATGTTACTCAACCCCCATTATGGGCCGGATATGATACATGACATTGATATGCATGATTTGTATTTCAGGAGTAAGCATTTTGGCGTTCTGATTATCATGTTTGTCTTCTGTACCTCTTATGTGTGATTTGTATTTCAGATGCAAGCACTTCCGTATTCTGGTTATTATGCTTATTTTCTGTACTCCTTACTTCGGTTATGACCTTGTTTTCTGTATTCCCTGCTTTGCATGCTCAGTACATATTCCGTACTGACCTCCTTTCTTCGGGGGCTGCGTTTCATGCCACGCAGGTACGTACAGATGAGTAGAAGATATTAGCAGGAGATATTCCAGCTGGATTGGCGAGCCCCATTTCTCCCCGGAGTGCCGCCGAGTCAGAGTATCTATGTCATGGCATCTTGTTTTATGTTAGAGACTTTGCAGACAGAGTCGAGTGTATGATATGTCAGTTTTGTAAGCGGCTATGTAAGCCGATATTTCATTGTGCATTATGTTACAGATTTGTTATGATTACAAATTTTATTTGTTTTGAGAAGATCTAAAAGCATGTTTCTTTGAAACGCTTGCGTTATGCATTCATGTCTTGATTTAAGGGCCCAGCATGATTATGAGTATTACGAGAGTCAGCGGGCTCGCTCGGCCCTAAGTAAGGGTCGGATGCCCATCATGCCCTATCGGAAATTAGGGTGTGACATAAATCTAATTCGTAAGCTACTTTGCCTACTTTGCGCACAATTTCATAAGGCCCAATATACCGGGGACTAAGCTTCCCCTTTTTGCCAAATCTCGTAATGCCTTTCATTGGCGACACTTTCAAGAACACCCAATCTTTAACTTGGAACTCTAGGTCCCTTCGATGATTATCCGCATAGGACTTTTGACGACTTTGGGCTGCTGACAATCGATCTCGTATAAGCTTGACTTTCTTTATGGCTTGTTGGACCAAATCCGGCCCTATCAATTTAGCCTCTCCTGTTTCAAACCACCCAATTGGGGATCTACACTTTCGCCCATATAGAGCTTCGTACGGTGCCATTTGGATGCTAGAATGATAGCTATTATTGTAAGCAAACTCAATAAGTGGCAAATGATCATCCCAATTTCCTCCAAAATCTATCATACATGCTCGTAACATATCTTCAAGAGTTTGAATGGTACGCTCAGCTTGTCCATCAGTCTGTAGATGAAATGCCGTGCTAAGGCTCACATGAGTCCCCAAACCTTCTTGGAAGGACCTCCAGAAATTAGTTGTAAACTGAGTACCTCTATCAGAGAAAATAGATACTGGAATACCATGAAGTCGCACTATCTCTTTAACATAGAGCTTTGCATAATCTTCTGCTACATACGTCGTTCTGACTGGCAAGAAATGAGCTGACTTAGTGAGTCTATCCACAATCACCCATATAGAATCACACTTACTGTCACGACCCAACCCCGTAGGCCGCGACTAGTGCCCGAGTTGGGCACCCGTACACACCCGTTAATCAGAAGTAGCATACGAATAGCCTACACAGTATACAAATAACATATACATACAGAAAAATGGGACGTCACCCCGAAGCTGTCACAAATGTACAAACATACATATCGCTATCGCAATATCACATATAAGCCGATAAGGCTATCAAAGTGCAGGGGGGACGTCCAAGTCACAAATAATACAGACACGGCTGAGCAGTGAATACCCATAACCCACACGTATATGTCTACAGACCTCTAAGAGTCATAACAAAATCATATGACGGGACAGGGCCCCGCCGTACCCGTGAATAAACATATATACAAATATGCAATAACCGAATCTGAATCAAGTATAGGCTCCAGAACAAGGGAGCGCTCCAAGTCAGCTGAACAGGAATCCTAAGCTGGTGGATCATCCAAATAAGTATCTGTACCTGCGCGGCATGAAACGCAGCCCCAAAAGGGGCCGCACGGAATATGTACTGAGTATGCAAAGCATGAAATATAGTGAACAAGATCACAGTCAAAACCAGAAGTACGGAAAGTAAATGCAACATTCAAAATATCAAAATGCTTACTCATAAAAATACAAATCATGCATAGGGCTCTTAGAACGGTGGTCGCCCGCCCGTCGTTGGTGCCACGCCACATCATACTCCAAAAAATTTCATATCTCCGACACCCGACATATCATATCACATCATAACGCCGTAACACCCCATAACGCCAAATATACACGGTACCCGGCCAAAGGGGATTCGGCGTACGGACACATCATACTCCGGAATATATCAAAGTGCGCACGAAACATAACCGGCCCGGGACTCGGTGAAGGATATAGTAACCATATGCACGAGCGCGTAGTCGTGGGAGACTATATGCAGTTTAAAACATTTTTCAAAAACTCATAAAATAGGCAAAGTGAATTATCATTTAAAACCAAGACGATAGTCAAGTCAAGTTTCTTCCGAATGTCGTTCGGGAACATATTAAATAGAACTTCAAGACTCGTAGATACGTATTAAACCATGTGGAATAACTTGTGGAAATCGGGGGCATAATCGTCATCACAAACTTGATAGAGAAGTAAGTAATCGACGCTCGAGGGTTAAGACGATAGTCACGCTAACTTTCTTCAAAAGTCGTTAACATTACACAAAGGAAAGTCTCGGGGCCCACGGACGAGTAACAAACCGATCCAGGTCCATCTATGAAAGTTGGAGACCTTATTCATTATAGAATCTCCTATGAACGTTTCGAAGCGATCCGAGCTCGTCTATGAAAGTTACGGTTGTTCGTAGTTACAGAATCCTTTAAAAGAACATTCTTTTTTTTTGCAGCATTTGAAATCCAACCATACGAAAGACTTTAAAAACCATAATTTGACTACATTAAAAATGTTAACATCGGAGGTGAATAAGAATCGTATACGGGCTCGGATCTTAAGAATGGAGTTACCCCGAGACTCGTATCATAGCCTAATTACAACTAAGACATGCCAAAAGAAAGAAAGGTTACGCTTTACATACCTCGTCTGCTCTCGAAGCTAATCCAAACTTACGTCGCGGACTTCCCAAGATCTACAATACGTCATTAAATACCAACATTAACTAAAGGCATTTAGACATTCAATTCCAAACTAGCACTTAATTCTACAGAAATTTGGGCAGCATTTCCCCTGTAAATGCAACAACCCCGAGAATTCAACTCGGCCAAATTCATCAACAACAATGCCAACAACCAAACTAGCAACATCAACAAGTTATTCAAAGCTCATTCTAACATTAGTAACTCTTTTCTATATACTTCGACGTCATTTCATTTACATTTAAATCACCACATACAATTAAGCCAACTCCAATGCTCACACATTCAAATACCAATCCGAAACCATTCAAACAAAATTCAAGAACATTTCAAACAATCCACACAATATTCAAACGACCCAACCAATGTGCAAAGCCACCCGAAACTTTCCAATTCCCATAGGGACAACAACAACACATTTCTTTCTTCCAAATTCATAAACTACATCAATAATCCACATGTTAACAACATCATTTTCATCAATTCAAGAAACTACATTAAATTCACATTAGCTTCTAAAACAGCCCATATACGTTTTCCGCTTCAACTTACATCATTAAGCTTTCATTATCATCATATAATCCACAACAACAACAACCAAAACACTAAATAAAATTAGTTCATCATATTCTACAAAAAGCCCACTACACGCTCAACTTCAACACGCAACATATCATGATTTCCATCCCTTTTTACACACTACAACACATTCAAAACATCCATAACAAAGCTAATTCCAACCATTTAACCCACATAAAACAGCCCCTTAATCCATAAATCTCAACAAAATAACAAACTAGTTTATAACGTTATTTTCTCCGTTCTAATCCGTTAAAACTCTAATTAAACTTGTTAACAATGAAAAAGGGACCTTAGTCTTACCTTAAGTATACAAAGCACGTCACCCTCTTCTTCTTGGCTGATTTTTAGCCCAATTGAAGGCAACGCAACGTACAACACTTTTCTCTTCATGAGCTTCGCGATTCGGGGCTAAGATTGTGGTCAAAATTTGGTTTCTCTCTCTCTCTCTCTCTGAAAATTCTGGATGTTTTGTCCGAAAATGAAGGAGAAAGCTGAAAATTTCACTTAAATGGCGTGGGTATTGGGCTCCGACCCGACTTGGAACTCCAAGTTGGGCCGAATCCACTGTTCACCGACCTTTCTGCCTTAAACGTCCATATCTCCTTATCCTTATGTTGCCCGTGAACCCACGACCTATGGTTGGAAAGCCATTTCAATTATCTACAACTTTGATTCGGTAGTTTTCCAAATTCCAAACTCATAATACCGTTTTGGCCCTCGAATTCAGATCACCCGAAGACGTTTTCAAGTCGTCCCTTCGAGGGCTTACACTCATTTTTAGCTTATGGGTCCTTCTTAGACTTGCTCAACTTCACATGTACTACTCATATATCTCTTCATATGTCCTTTATAAAATCCCAACATGTGGGTCCCACCTTAACACACGGCCACTTTGGCCTTTTCATGAAATTTTTATTTCAACTTCTAGCCCCTAATTTCCCTTAATATTCCATACCAATAAAATTCATAAACAACTTATACATTACACCAAATCGAAAAATAGCCCTGTCCTTAACTTGTCGTAACTAACTTAAAATATTCCAACGTACAAAATACGGGATATAACATCCTCCCCCCCTTTAGAACATTCGTCCTCGAATGTTAAACTGATCTTACAGGGTCTTATAAGCACTTTGGGGGAGTCTCTTTCATGGCTGCCACATACAGTTCATTAATCGAAATAACCAATTTAGGAATTTGAATTACCCGTTGGCATAGGAAATAAGTAGAGATACTTATTCTTCATCTCTTCTTCGGCTTCCCAGGTCATTTCCTCCCTGCTATTGTTTCGCCACAATATCTTAATAAAATCTATAAGCTGCTCCTCGTAGGATAAATCCTCCGTCACTTGGATATCATTTATGGGAAATACTCTAGAAGAATCACCTATATATTTGCGAAGCATTGACCCGTGGAAGACCGGGCGCACTGCTGCCAAATCGCTGGTAGGTCTAACTCGTAGGCGGCCTGGCCTATCTTACGGATGACCCGATAAAGCCCAGAATGAGCTTCCCCTTCTTGCCGAATTTCACAACACCCTTCAAGGGTGACACTTCCAAAGATACCCGATCGTCGACCTGAAACTCTAGGTGTCGACGTCGACTATCTACATATGATTTCTGTCAACTCTGAGCTGCTAATAACCGCTCCCGAATGAGTTTCACTTTGTCAACTCTTTGCTGACTCATATCTGGCCCAATTAACTTAGTTTCGCCAACATCGAACCAGCCAATCGGTAACCTGCACTTCCTGCCATACAGAGCCTTATACGGCTATCTGGATGCGAGAATAGCAGCTATTATTATAGGCAAACTCCATAAGTGGTAGATGATCATCCCAGCTGTCTCTGAAATCAAGAACGCAGGCCTGCACATATCCCTTAGCGTCTGAATAGTACGCTCGGTCTGTTCGTCAGTCTGAGGGTGAAATGTCGTGGCTAAGACTCACTTCGCGGCTCAATGGTCAACGTCATCCTTACATCCTTGTCACCATTTACCTTTACATTCTGAGTGCTCACCCAACATGACCTTATCGCTAGTAAGTATAATGGTTATGTCCCTTAACTATTTCTCCTAGTTCCTTCCCAGAACTACTTCCATCGATCCAAAATATGTATATACGAAATGGTTCTGCACCCTTCGCTATTCTTCACAAAAGACAACTACACTTATGGCAACTCATAATTCGAGTTCAAACTAAATCCTCGGGCTCTTGCCACCACTATTTTTTTTAGCTTTCGCCACAACCGTTCCTTTAACCTCTCGTCTCTCAAATCTTACAATACAACCCAAAAGCATAGAGTTACGGAAGTTATTACTCTTTCGCTTTTTCTCGACATTTTGGTCACTTTACCTACCATCTACTCACTTCTTTTCTTTTCCAAATATCATTATATTAGAACTTTCCAAGCTCAACCTGTAGTGAAAACAGCATCAACTTTCCTTACAACATTTGTGCCATTTTTGTCACTCGAACTTCGTTACCCTGTATGATTAATGCCTTCTATGTGCCGCAACGTCGATTGCTGGGATATACATACCCGCTGATATAGCCATGTATGGGATATCATATACGTACGTATACATAATTGCTACCATCTTGCTTACAAAATATTTCCAAACGCCATTCAACTTACCCTGCTTCTAAAGCTGTGATGCACCTTCTTTCTTTTCACTGATTCAGTCTGCCTCGTCCCATATGACCTCCTAAGGTTTCTGTCCGCTCTGTATACTCTACTTTCCTTTAGACCACTCTAGCTTCCCATTTATCCCTCCTATGTCCGACTCTGTAGGACTTTAGTAAACTTCCCAGGGGGTCACCCATCCTAAAATTGCTCCCACTCCAAAGACGCTTAACTTTGGGATTCTGATGAAATGCGACGTTCTAATGCTAATATGATCGCGTCAACCTCGTCGCATGACCTTCAGCACATAACCTGGAGTGAGTTGAAGTCTTGACGGATTTCAAAACGTTCTCATAACACATCTCCCGCCGAATTAGAAGGGTCTCGTACTTCAATCAATAATTATTTAATGCTTGTAGGCATTCCAAATTCTCAGTTAGGTGGCACTTATATTCCAACGTTAAGTGTCCAAAGTTCTCTTGAAATAGTATCTTTACCTCAACCGATACCATCTACTTCCTTTGATGAAATTACACTGCACCATCTATTCCCTAAGCCAACCGTCTTTGTCATTTAGAGATTCCATTATTTTTTTGAGGTGAAGTCGCATGTACGTAGTATCCCTTTATGCTTTATGCCTGTTTACCCTTACTGGGTACCTAACACAGGCTTCTGACTTACTCGAAAACGTACCAAGTTCGTCTCAACATTAGTCTTATCTTGTCGCCATGCCGTCGCATTACACCTTTAAATTCATAACCATGTATTCCCCTTTTTGTTTCATATTCATACTCATTTAATTACGTCTATCTTGGGCGCTTCCTTTAGCATCCCCTTACCATTTTTCTCCAGTCTATGTCTATCCTTCTTTTCTGCGCAAGAAGACTTTTATAATGCCTCTATGTCCTTCGGAAAATACTACTCCTACATAAACCCTTTTCCATTTCCAAATCATGTTCTGTTCATCCCTATTGTTCCTATCGTACTAGTCATTCCCTAGCACTCATTCTATCTCGTTGCTCATCTTCCTATGGCTTGGTCTCTCACAGGTCCGTCACTGATATTATTCGTGTTCTTGGCTATACATGTCATAATCTATTACTGCACTGTTGTCTCGCCTGCTTTTCTTTTCATCACATCATATCATCATATATATATATATATATATATATATATATATATATATATATATATATATATATATATATATATACCGTACCCGGCCCTCTAGTGAGGGACTCGGTGAACAATGCAATGAAACTGTGCACGAATACGTACCCGGCTTCTTAAGATCTACAATAACGTCGTTAGGCACCAAACATTAGTTATAAGCACTTAGGAATCCGATTCCAAGTTAGCACTTTATCTACAGAAATTTGGGCAACATTTCCCCTATAAATTCAACAACCCCGAGAATTCAACTCGGCTAAATCATCAACAACAATGCCAACAACCATACTAACAACATCAACGAGTAATTCAAACGCATTCTAACATTAGTAATTCTTTTCCATATGATTCGACGACATTCCATTACATTCAATTCAACTACATACTTTCAAGCTAACATCAACGCTCACAAGTTCAAGTACTAATCCGAGATCATTCAAACAAGATTCAAGAACGTTTCAAACAAT
The DNA here is from genome assembly GCF_029784015.1 of Lycium ferocissimum. Classification (NCBI taxonomy): domain Eukaryota; kingdom Viridiplantae; phylum Streptophyta; class Magnoliopsida; order Solanales; family Solanaceae; genus Lycium; species Lycium ferocissimum. The sequence goes on along the minus strand of NW_026716774.1, from coordinate 2,776 downwards.
CCGCACAATATTCCAACAACCCAACCATTATACTACCTCACCCGTAACTTCCCAATTCCAATAGGAACAACAACAACACATTTCTTTCTTTTAAATTCATCAACTACACCAACAATCCACACTTTAGCAACATTATCTTCATAAATATAAGAAACTATATTTAATTCACATTAGCTTCCAAAACAACGCCCACACACGATTTTATCTTCAACTTAATTCATTAAACCTTTATTTACATCATAGAATCCACAACACAACAACCAAAAATACTAAATAAAATTTAGTTCATTCCTTGTCACAAAACAGCCCATACTCACGGCTCAACATCAACATACAAAGTTTCATGAATTTCATCCATTTCTACACACTATTCCCTCCGTTCTAATCCGTTAAAACTCTGAATAAACTTGTTAACAATGAAAAGGAACCTTAATCTAACCTTAAGTATGCAGCCACCACGTTCACCCTCTTCTTCTTGGTTGATTTTTAGCTCAAATTGAAGGCAACGCGATGTACGACACTTTTCTCTTCATGGGCTTCGGAATTCGGGGCGCGAATTTTGGTCAAAATTAGTTTTTCTCTCTAGGCTCTCCTCTCTCTTTTTCTCCAGAATTTTCTGGGTGTTTTGGTATGAGAAATGAGGAGAAAAGGCTGATATTTCATTTAAAAAGGTGTGGGTAATGGGCCTGACCCGGTTGGGCTCGGGTTGAGCCTTGCCCACTGACCTTTCTACCTTAAAACGTTCATATCTCCTTATCCCGATATTGCCTGTGAACCCACGACCTATGGTGGGAAAGCTATTTCAATTATCTACAACTTTATTTCTGGGAGTTTTCCCAAATTCCAAACTCATAATATCGTTTTGGCCCCTCGAAGTCAGATCACCCGAAGACGTTTTCTTAAATCGCCCTTTTGGAGGGCTTACACTCATTTTTAGCTTATGGGTCCTTCTTAGGACTTGCTCAACTTCACATGTACCACCCATATATCTCTTCATATGTCCTTTATAAAATCTCGACATGTGGTCCCACCTTAACACACGGCCACTTTGGCCTTTTCATGAAATTTTTATTTCAACTTCTAGCCCCTAATTTCCCTTAATATTCCATACCAATAAAATTCATAAGCAACTTGTGCATTAAAATAAAATCGGAGGTCAAAAGTCTCAACCTCGTATGCCGAACTAGTCTTGTCCTTAACTTATCATGGTTAGCTCGGATTATCCCAACGTACAAAATACGGGATATAACATCCTTCTCCCCTTTAGAACATTCGTCCTCGACTGTTCAACTAGCCGCATAAGGTCTTATAAGAATCTCAAGGGGGTTTCTTTAGCTTACACTTGCATCTCTCGCACTCGCTTCCTCCCTTTAGGGGCATACTTATACTATCACCCGATTATATTTTGCCCCATTCCCGTATTTTCCAGTCTCACTTAGGCGGCACTTTTATTCCGACATTTTGATCCTCTTGCCTTTCATTTACTCACTTTCTTTCTTTCCCAAATATCATTATGTTGACACTTTCCAAACTTAACCCTCTTTTTTTTTTCTTTTTCCGGCCAACCTCTTCTAAATCATCTCTTAATATCACAAACCCTTTCCAAATTCTTTTTACTAGATCGGTATCGACCTTCGATTACCATTACCATCAATTCAGCTATTAACTTATTTCTCAAAATCAGCCGTACTTGCAACTTGGCCAACTCTTACCCTTACTATTGACACAACCTTTCAAAGCATATCACGGATCCATATCTCATTCTCCTTTATTTCTCGAAAAATTTCGGAGTTTCCTCTATATTTCTTACTATCTCAAAACCTGTACGCAGGAAATACCAACAATGCCTCACAGGGCCAAAATACATATATACATATCATATCATATCGTATCGTATCACAGCCGCACAGGGCTCCCAATATCCATAACGGTCTGAAAATAACGGACTTACCTTATATGCTTAACACGACCACGCGTGATACACTTTCCTGTCTACTTTCCTTTCCACTTTCCCACTTTAGGAGGTTCTCTATCATTAGCGAACAACTCTATTGCTCACATCTTAATCTTTAATCCAGCATAGCAAAGGTTACCTCTCACGATGTTTCGTAAGTTACTCGTTATCATTCTCCTTTAAGCCTCCACTTTCCAATGTCACTTCATTCAAGACCTCTACAATTAATTCTCAACACTATCTCGATTACCATCCTAACTCCTACTCCTTTTTCGGCTTTTTGGATCTCACTAACTTGTCCCGGCAAGGAATTTTACCTATAGCCCGAGCATCCGTATCAAATACATTGTAGTGTTGATTGTCTCCATCTTTAAATCGTTCCTTAGTGCACCCAAAATCTCATAATCATATCGTTATTTCTGAATCCAAACTTTTCCCATTAAGTATTTGCTTGGTCTCATCCCTAACATATAAATATTCGTGAGTACATAATTACTCTTATACGACTTGCATAAAATATATTCCATCTTGGTTACAGTCTTTCCTTCTCCTGTTTCACTCTGCTCCACATATTCTTTCCGTCCTAACATTCGCTTATAGTCTACCCTGTCATACTATTTTCCCTTTTTAACCTTCAACTCGTATTTCGATCGTACTTCAATACCTTATTCGACATATACCTTTCGTACCTTTGCTTACCTGCGTGCTTTGTAACTTCCAATATCGCTCGTCACATTCTTCTCGTCGATGTCATTCTTTTGCTGCAATCAAAGATTAGTGTCGGGAATCTCATTTCCTATGACTTGGCTCTATGGTACGATC
>NW_026716773.1:0-24252 GCF_029784015.1 Lycium ferocissimum | reverse complement strand
ATGTACGGCCATATACCTTTCCCTTTCCCCCACTTTGAAAATTTCCCCTTTTTTCATGCTTTCTACTCTTTACATATCCTACAACACAAACAAACCTTAAACATAATAACAAGGGTTAATCCTCACCTTTTTTTTCCCAAACTTCCCGAAAAAATTGTCAACTTGACAAAATAAGTTTTCCCTTCCCAAAACAACCACACCAAGTTGTTGGGGACCTTAATTAGAGAAATTCAAAAAAGAAAACAATTTTAGGAACAAGATTTTTGAGGGAAAAATTTTGAGGAAAAGGGCCCGGAAGGGCCCTTCTCTTTTTCCTCTTGATGTTCTTGTTTTTCTCCTTTTTTAATTTTCTTGAAACTTCTACATAACAATACTCCCTTATATAAATTAGTCACTAAAAAATTAAATTTAAAATCTAAGGGCCCTTTTCCCAAGGGCCCCCCCAAAAGGGGCCCTTTGATTTTTTTTTTTTTTTTTTTTGAGCCCAATTGGTCATAACTCTCGCTTAAAATTCCTAACAAATTTCCAAAATTCCAATTTTGCCCTTGGCCTTCCTCACTACTTCACATTCATATTTTTCAAGAACAACAACATACATATTGACCTAAATCAAAATATTGCCTTATTCTTACGAATCACAATTATTCTCAAATTTCCCGAACATGCAAAAGTACGGGATATAACAGCATGCACCTCTTCGGACGCCCCTTAAAAGTCAAAAACCCTTTAGTGTCTTTGCAAAACCTGCTTATTCTTTCCCAATTCGCATCTATCACGACCTGGCTAAGGGCCATGACAGGTACCCGGGACTAACCACGAAAGACCTCTCATTCTATTACTTATCCTGCGTCCTTCATATTTCTTATACTCATAATCATAGAAAGCTATTTTCATTGAAACATATTTACTTTATATACATGAGCCCTTCGGCTATCAAAATAATATATATACATAAACAATGAGAAATTTGTGAGACCATACTACCCACACTGTGTATCTACGAGCCTCTATGTTATATCCCGTATTTTGTACATTGGGATATTTTAAGCTAATCGCGATAAGTTAAGGACAAGGCTATTTTCTGATTTCGTTTTAATGCACAAGTTACTTATAAATTTTATTGGTATGGAAATATTAAGGAAAACTGGGTTAGAAGTTAATTAGTTCATGAACAACAAAAAGCCACAAGGGTCACATTGCAGGCTCCTAACACCATGGTTTGGCAAGATTTAATTGCCTCAAGCCATGAGAGCCGGGGCATGTTTCCACCTTCGTAGGCTAGATATATATATAAATGATGACAAAGCAAGATATATTCATCATTCACAACTCAAGAAATCCCTCGAGGGCTAAGAGAAATATTCGCCATGGCTAGCCGAATTCTGTTATGAAATTGATCAAAAATAATAATTTTCTTCTAGTATTCCAACTAATTGGAAGGTCCCTAGTAACGTGAAGTGTTGCTTTGTTTTCACCAAAACATTCATTTTTGCACTTTACAAACCCTAGCCAAGTGAAGAGTTTAAGTGGGTAAAGTGTAAGGTTTAATCTCTCCCTTTTCGTATTGATTATTCACAAGGCTATTGTAAATGGTGGTAGAATGAATGAAATTTATGGAACCATATTGCAGGTCGCGTTAAGCCGGTAGGTCATAGGGCTTGCCAGTAGAGTGATGAACTAAATTTACTTAGTATTTTTTATCGTTGGTTAGTAGATTCTAAGGATGCAAATGAAGTTTAATGTTCAAGTTGAGTTGTAATTGTTTGTTGTGGCTTGGTTTACGATGTTAATATAGTTTCTTGCATTTGTGTAAATGATGTTGTTAACGGTGGTTGTTGGGCATAGTTCACTTAATTTGAAGAAAAGAATGTGTTGCGTTGCTCTTGTCTAGGTTTGAAGATTTCCGGTGGTGTTGTATGTTGGTTTGGTCTGTTTTGAATATCAGGCGGGTCATTCAAGTGTTCTCGATTCTTGTTTGAATGGTCTCTGTTAGTACTTGAACGTGTGATCATGGTGTTGGCTTGATTGTATGTGGTTGACTAATGTAATTGGAATGCCGTCGAATTTTGTAGAAAGGAGTTACTAACGCAGAATGCGCTTTTTGAATTAATCATTGGAGTATTGTTAATATGATTGTTGGTATTGTTGTTGATGATTTGGCCGAGTTGAATTTCGTGGTTTGTTGAATTTATAAAGGAAATGCTGCCCGAATCTTTTAAATGAAGTGCTAGCTTAGGATTGGATTCTTAAGTACCTATAGCTAATGTTTGGTATCTATCTGACGTTGTTGTAGATCTTTGTAAGCCGAGACTTAAGTTCGATTAGCTTGTAGCGGACAAGTATGTAAAGCCTATCCCTTCTTTCTTTTGGCATGTCTTAGATGTAAGTGTGATACGAAACGAGCCCTTGGTAACTCTATTCATAAGTTCCGAGCATGTTTACGACTCTTATTCACTTCTTGATATTAGCATTCTTAATATAGTCGAGCTATTGCCCTCGAGCCTTTTGTAGGCGGTGATCGATAGGGTATACGATGCATGTAGAGATCCTATTCCTAAAGGATTCTATAATGAATAATGTCCGTAACTTTCATAAAGTGCCTAATTGCTTTAATACGTTCGTAAGAGGGTTCTATAATGAATAATGTCCATAACTTTCAGGCCGGGCTCTTCGACCGGTTTGATACATGTCTATGATCCCCGAGACTTCCCTTAATACAAACCTTATAGCGACATTTAGAAAGAACTTAACTGCTATCGTTTCAAGATTTCGAGTCGTCACACCCCTACTTGACGGGGCATGACGGGCACCGACCCTTACTAGGTACGAGCGAACCCGCCGATCCTCGTGATACTCATAGTCTTATCGGGATTCTTAAATCATGAAATGAATGCATAATGGAAGCTTTTCAAAAGAACAACATGCTTCTCGTCTTTCAAGTCAAGTAAAATCAGTAATCATATGAAATTTGTAACATAATGCATAATGATACATCGGCTTACGTAGCCACTTACAAAGCATCGACATGCTATATACGTGACTCCTACGCAAAGTCTCTAACATAAATCAAGATACCATAACATAGATACTCCGACTCGCCATAGCATCCGAAGAAACGGAGCTCGCCAATCCGATCCGGAACATCTTCTACGAATATCCCCTCTACTCATCCGTATACACACGCGTGGCATGAAACGCAGCCCCCGAAGAAAAGGGGTCAAGACGGAATATGTACCGAGTATGTAAAGCATGAAATACAAGAAATCGTACAGACCATACCGAAATCCACAAGGCTTGCCTTTGAAAAGAAATCATGCATGAAAATCATAAGGCTTGCCTTTTAGAAACATAAATAATAATCATCATGTACATATGCATATATAACGTGTCCCGCCCCTAGCGAGGGACTCGATAAAATAAGTAAATAAATATATATATACATCATATACATCATATCATATATATATATATATATATATACCGCCCCGCCCCTCTAGTGAGGGACGCGGTGAATGAAGTCATCATATGCCATCCCGGCCGCCATCCCCATATCATATCATCATATCATACATATATATATATACGTGCCCCGGCCCTCTAGTGAGGGACGCGGTGAATAATGCGGAGGAGTTGTGCACGAATACATGCCCGGCCCGGACGCAAGGAAAGAAGTAATAACGCACGAGCAGAGTAGTGAGAAACCATATGCATATAAAATCATCTTTTAAGACTCTATAGATAAGTGAGACAAATCAACGCTCGAGTATCAAACGATAGTCATGTTACATCCGCTCTAGCTACCATTAGTACTACGCATTAAAGAGAATCTTAGAGATCGTAGACATGTATCAAACCAATCCGAGCCCGCCTACATGAAAGTTACGGGACATTATTCATTATAGATCCTTTCTACGAACGTATCAAGGCAATCCGAGCCCATTTATGAAAGTTAGGGACATTATTCAACATAAAATCCTTTAAGAACAAAAAACTCTTTATGCAACATTTATTATCCAATCATACAAAAGACACAAGGACCATAGCTCGACTATATTAGGAATGCTAACATCAAGAAGTGAATAAGAATCGTAGACATGCTCGGATCTTAAGAATAGAGTTACCCCAAGGCTCGTATCATATCATATCTTACTTACATCTAAGACATGCCAAAAGAAAGAAAGGGTAAGCTTTACATACCTGTTCCACCTCTTATTAGCTACGCTTATTCGTCCGAGCTCGTAAGTCTACATTTAAGAGGATTCACATAACGTTAGCTCTTTATTGCACACTTGTACCAAATTTCAAATCAAACTACTCTATATTCTGCCGAAAATCGGGCAGCATCTCCCCCGTTTATATGCCTAGCCCAAAATTACAATTCAGCAACCAATCAACAACAACAATAATACCAACATCAACAACACTATTATTCATACCAACATATTCCATAAACGTCCCACACGATGTTTTTCAACATACAACAACAATATGCACTTTCTTCCATCCCAATCAAGGAGTATAATCTCATCAATACGCCAACAATGTTAGATACCATTTTTATATGCGTAAATCAGTCCATCCACACGGCCACAACACGTTCAAAATAGCCCATAAACACAACAACTACAATACAACACTCTATGACCTTTTCTCCATGACTAGTTTCATTTTTAAGGCTTGCTAGACCTTCAAATAAACTCAACATAAAAGATGGGATAAATAAAATACCTTATACTTGAAAAAAAAAACTCAGCCACATCAACCTTTTCCAATACCAAGCTTAAGTAGAAGCAAGAACAATCACCTTTAACGGACTAGTTTGGCGTAATCTTGTCAAATTCTTGATTTATCGGACTATAATATTTGGGAGATGTTTTGAGAGGCTTCTAGGACTCTTTGGAATGTTAATATTCTGAAGAAAAAAAATGGGCTGATGGGGTATTTATAGCCCCTCTAGGTCGGTTCCACCGACTTATCCATGTGGGGCCCGCGGAACCATTTGGCAGTTCGGGGTCTTGCTCTTAAAATGGCCATAACTCTTGATTCCGACATCGTGTGAGGGCCCACGACCTATGGTTGGAAATCTCTTTCAATTATCTACAACTTTTATTCTTGTGTTTTTCCAAATTCCAAACTTATAATGCCGTTTTTGCCCCTCCAAGTCAGATCATCCGAAAACGTTTCCTTAAATCGTCCTTTTGGAGGGCTTATGTCCATATTTGGCTTATGGGTCCTTCTTAGGACTTGCTCAACTTTCCATGTACTACTTGTATCACTTTTAATATATCCTTTACAAAATCCCGACATGTGGGCCCCACCTTAACTCATGGTTTCGAGGGCTATCATCGAGTGATCATGTTAACCGATTTACTCCATACACTCTCCAAATGTCATATATATGTTCTTATGCTCATATAACATAATCTTCATCCATAATCCTTGTGTAACTCTGCTCTCCCCTGAGCTCATACTAAGCCGTCCACAGTCTTGATAACGCGAAATTTTTCAAGGTGTAACATCCTTCCCCCCTTAGAAACATTCGTCCTCGAATGTTAAGTTCTTAGGGATTTCTACGAAAATTTTTACCAGAGTTTCCCCTGTAATTGTACCACTATCATCCTATCACAACAACCCAAAACATATAATCGCCCCACCGGCTACAACATCAACATCCATACTGGCCCACACACGACCAAGAAATCGCTTTAAATAAAGCGTTACATACCTGAGGGCTCTGTTTGCATATCCTTTGGGGGCTGAAATAGATACGGGTACCTAGACTTCATTTCTTAACCTTTTTTTTTCCACTTCTTTGCCCTCACGTACACGGTCAGAAATTGGCTAGCACCTCGCTCTTGTTTTGTCTCAAGCAATGTAGTCTTGACATGGTGTGCCTTGACTATTTATTATCCCGTAAGTATTTCTCTTTTTCTCTTTCCTTGTTTGCTTGCTAGTGACCCACTACTTTTCTCGTACACGGTGCCTTTTCTGCGTTTATCCTCTCGGTACCTTCTCGGCCTACTCTTTTTAATGTCTGTCGGCCTTAGATATGCACTGCACTGACTCCTTATAGTTTATCGGCGTATTCATCGTCCGCACATCCTTGTCACTATCTCTCCTACCCTTACACTGTAAGTGTTTATTCAACACGACTTTATCGCTAGTGGGCATAATGGCCGTGTTCGTTAAGATATTCCTTCCAGCTTCCTTTCCAAGACCATTTCCCTCGATCCAAGTACGTATATACCTAATGATTCTTCACCCTTTTCTATCCTTCACAAAGATAGTTACACTTATGGCAATTCATAATCCGAGTTCAATTAAATTTGTAACTTGCCACCTTTTTGAGCTCTTGCCACAACTGTTTCTTTAACCTACATTTTGAATTCCTTTAAATCTCCCAATACAACTCAAAGCATAGGGCTACGACAATTCTTACTCCATTACGACTCTCTTACCACATATATATATCTAGCTCCACAACTTGTACATGTACCATTATACCGACAAATACTTTATCCGTCGTTATTCTTTATCGTATTTCCGGGTAGCCTTTTGCAATTATAGTTGGGCATAGCTTCATATTGATGGTTTATATACTCCATAGCACATGCTTTCATATTTAGTATAATTAGCGATCCATGAAATATCTTCTAATATCCGGTGAACTCTTTTATCTCCATTCATAGGAGCAGCATCTTTCAAAAATTTCTGAACTACCAATCGTTGTTCCTTTTAACACAATTGTTATCCTCTTTGGTGCAAAATTTCCTCTTGTCATCACCCTGAGTGTCCTTTAGGTTCGTCATCCTCTCTATCATCCTTTGTGAATTTGACTCGAAGACCTTTCTTGCTCTTTTCATTGCCCTTAAGACATGTTGTTGCATATTTAGGTACGGCGCGAATTTACCCAATACGAGGGATTCAAATCATGGTCTAAAAATATCGTAGTTCCTCTTGACGTAAGGTGCTCTCTTGAGTTCTCTTCCATACTCCCTCTCCGCATGTCTACCTCATGGTACCCGTATTGTCAATTCGTTTCTACTTCTTTCCATTACCTTCCCGATATGCCAATACGCCTAGAACTTTATTCCCGAGCTAGTAAATTTCTTCTTTTGGAGCTTGAGACTATCGTAACTCTTTGCAAGTCCAACCTGTTCTTCCCCCTTATTAAGGGGACCCTTATACGCCAATAGTTTCCAAACGTCCATTATCTCCGATAATTATGTGCCGCCCTTCATGACTTTCTTAAAACTGAAGTTCCTTCATCACATGGTCTGACGTATCTATCTTCTCGCTAGCTACACTTCTCGTATTTAACTGGAATACTCATAAGGGTATCCAATTCCGATGCTTTCTTTTTCGTACTTCTGTCTTTCATGACTAACAGCGTCCTGGACTCACAAGTTAATGGGGACGTCGAGATTCACTACGTCCTTTATGAAGTTTTCGGTTATACCTAAATCCTTATCTCTCTTCCCGACTTTCTTATAATATCTCTAAGGTTTCTTACCCTAAGTTCTTCTTCGATTTATGTCTATACCGCCGTTCTTGTCAATATTCCTATGCCTTTCCATCCACTACCAATCCTTTCGCCCATTTAGCTCACTTACTCATAATCCTTCTTAACTATGGGTTTATGTCGCCGCTGTGCATCCGAGTTTTCCGAGTGTCCTACTACTTCTTCGTGGAGCGGAATTCTTACAATTTACACTCTCTCTCCATCCCCGTTCATCAACCCTTATCTATCTTTCTGATGCTACGGCCGGGCGATCTTCTCTTCCATGCACGTTCCTTATATTTCATTCCATTTCCACTATGACCCAATCTCCCAGTCTTCACATGGATTCCTATTCTATGTCATTAATTTACCCAAATAGTCTCGTGCTTTGCCCGTCGTCTCTTTTGGAGGCTTTACTCACTCATGTTTCTTACTTTTTTACTTTTTCAACACTTTGATCTCCCTGCCTTCCATCTACTCACCTTTCTTCTTTTTCAAATATCGTTGTATTAGGACTTCCCAATCTTAACCGGTAGTGGGAACAGCATCGCCCACCTTTTAACGCTGGTACCATATCTTTTGTTTTGTCCCTTGAACTCCGTTACCCTGTTCGATTAATGCCTTCCCTACACTGCAACATTGGTTGCCGGGATACACATACCCACTGATATAGCCATGTATGGGACATCATATGCATACGTGTATATATATAATTACTATCATCTCGCTTACAAAATATTTCCAATCACCATTCAAACTCACCCAAATTCTAGAGCTGTGACGCACCTTCTTTCTCTTCACCGGTTCAGTCTGTCTCGTCCTATATGACCTCTTAGGGTTCCCCCCATTCTGTATACTCTAATTTCTCTTAGGCTACTCTAGCTTCCCATTTGGCTCTCCTGTGTCCGACTTTATAGGACTTTTAGTACACTTCCCAGAGGGTCACCCATCCTAAAATTTCTCTCATCCAAAGACGCTTAACCTTGGAACTCTGATGAAATACGATGCTTTAATACTAGTATGATAGCGTCCACCTCACCGCATGACCTTCATCACATAACTGAGTAAGTTGAAGTCTTAACAGATTTCGAAACGTTCTCATAACACATTTCCCTCCAAATTAGAAAGGGTCTCTTACTCTTTTGACTCCGTAATTACTATTTTAGCCCTTTTTCAATCCTCAATATTCGCTTTTCACCTATGGATATGACTACTTTCCGTCCTAGACTTCCAGATTCCCAAAGGTGATGAACACACCTTGATCACCGTTACTTATAAATACTTGGTTATCGCCTTTGATTTCGTCTCATTTTATCGTTCTCATCCTTTCTAACTTTATCCTTAATATCTCACAAGTTATCTCGTTTATCAATACATTCATATCCATCACAATTTTCCGATTTATCTTAATCATACTATTACTCTTTTAACTATAAGCTCGTCATAATTCATCTCGCTTATCAATTCATTATATTCACATTATATCTTAAATACCCTTAACACTCTCCATCAATTTACCAACTTTTCTAAATGATCTCTTAGCTTCAAGCCCTCCCCAAATTCTTTTGTACATATCGATATCGACCTTCTTATTATTATTATCCTCAATTCAAGAATTAACTTCTTTCTCGATATCAACTTGTAGCTTAGTCAAATCTATCATTACTATTGGCACGACCTTTCAAGACATATTACAAACCTATATCTCATTCTCTTTTATTTCTAAAAATTTTGAATTTTTTTTGTAATTCTTACTACCCAACAATGCCTCATATATCATATATATATATCATATCTCCAAGCCATATCCAACACTACAAAAATGGCGAACATATATCCTTAACCTTCCTTTAAAACAACATCTCAATTCCACTTAATTGTTTAGTTACCCAATATACATCCTTCATACCCTTGCTTACCTCTTTGCTTTGTAACTTCCAATATCGCCAGTTCGATGCCATTCTTCTACCGAAATCAAAGGTTAGTATAAAATCTCATTCCCTATGACTTGGCTCTATCGCACGATCTTAGATTGAAAGAAGAGTAACCACCCTAGATGCCCCTAGCCTCCTATAATAAATGTGGCGCGCTTCACACCAAAGCCTCATATATCACACTTTGAGATGTTCGATACCAATTTGTCACACCCCTACTTTTGATGGGGCATGATGGGCACCCGACCCTTATATCTTCCTCGTGATACTCATAGTCTTACTTACTCTTAAATCATGAAATGAATGCATAATTTTTCAAAGAACAACATGCTTCTCGTCCTTCTCAAATCAAGTAAAATCGTAATCATATGAAATCTCATAATTATATGATACATTCTTACCTTATATATACGTGACTCTTAAAGTCTCTAATATAAACATACCATAACATAGATACTCGACTCGCATTCATTCCCAAGGAAGGAAGTGGAGCTCGCCAATCCTTATGGAACATCTTCTACTAATATCCCTTTACACACGCGTGCATGAAACGTAGCCCCAAAGAAAGTGGGTCTATACGTAACCGAGTATGTAAAGCATAAAATACAAGAACTGAGACCATACCGAAATATGTAGAAAAGTATATCGGAAAACCACAAGGCTATATATATATATATATATATATATATATATATATATATATATATATATATATACATGTACATATAACGTGCCCCGACGAAGTGAGGGACGCGGTGTCACTCTCACTAGGGTGTGATGGGCGCGCGCCGAGCGAACGCTATTCAATCTTTTCAAGTATACATATCGATATTCCTTTGTTGCTTTTAAATCAAGTAAAACATGTAATTGTACATAACTTGTATCATAGTACATACTCCCGAAACCCACGACCGTGTCCCAAAGTCTTAACTTCGAGCAAGAATCACGGCATAGCACGCCGACTCGGCGACAAGGTGAGTTTGCCAACTTTTCCTTCTATAGTGGCGTGACTTGTACAAAAAAGATGAAAGGCAAATTTAATTATGAAGAGAGGTGCACCAATATATACATGAATATATCACGAGATATAAGAACATGAAACACAACATGGGGGGTATATATCTATATCATGACAAATATCTCTCTCTCTCTATATATATATACAAATATTTATAAATGGTGCGGTGAATCGCGCGGTTAATGCTTTAAATTATGTACACCATGGAAACGAAGTAATCTCTATGCCCTTTGGGGCGACACGAGCTTTAAATGTGAAATATTTGTAAGTAAAGCCCGACCACGTAATCATGTGTATAGATTTCCATATAGATGAGCCCGCGTTTGTCCACGTCCGGGGTGTAATCGAAAGGAAGGGTGTGATGTAGTCCCGGTGTTATATATAAAAAAAACATAATTTATAAAGCATGCATGAGACCCAAGTGAAAGCTATAACTCGGAGTCTCCAGGTCGGTAGCCTCCGATTGCATTATGGAATAATGGGCATTATGTCTCACCTCAAGGAACTAGTATTGTAAGGCGAGAAAAAGAATAACGTTAAGAGAAAACATGGAGGGAAATCATAAACCTTATACGACACAACTCATATACTTTGGAGTCACACAATAAGATCAAGATCTAATTTGATACTTTCAACTTACTTTCATGTTACCTCTCTCTTAATGGATTCATATTCTTTTCCTTAACATCATCGTTACCATTGTTATCATAGAATTTCTCTTATGAGAATGGTTACAACATATATCGTTTGATAAATGAAACAATGATAAAGTCCTCAATGGGCTCTTTCTGAGGCTTCTCGTACACAATTTACGTACATTACCTTTTATGACATTACCACCTTGCTTAGGATACCGGGTGTTGTTCATGCAAGTTCTAGGTGTTTAGGAAGCCTTTTCAACATTTCACACAATATATTCAATTCTATATCAATGAATAGTAACTAATTTCAATCTCGAATTTCTTAGGAAAGGAATTGTCCCACCACGGCCCGCATCATCTCCCCTATACGTCAAAGACATGCCAAAGGAGGAAAGTGAAGTCTTACATACCTCTTTAACCCTTTCTACAAATCCAAGTAAATCCGCCAAAGTCTACGATTTGGTCACATTTACCAAAAGCTTGATTAGTGCCTTTGGAAGTTGATTCTTTAAAGTAGATTTGTTCGCAAAATGATACCATCCTACCAAGTTCAACGTGGCCAATTTCAACAACAACAAACCAGAATGGAACTCGGCCACATTATCAACAACAATACCAATATTCATAATAATCCAATGCTACCCGAAATCTTCCAACTTCCATAAAACATTAGCAACACATTTCTTCTTCCATATTCGTAAAATATAACAACCACACATTAACAATATCATTCATCAATTACAAGAAATCATGCTAATGTCATACTAGATTCTTCAACAATGCACATACGACTTCAAATCCATTTCAAGCCACCAAACCTTCATTTTACATCATGGGAACCAATAACATATTAAATAGAATTGATTCATTTTCTCCTACTAACCATTCCCCTACGGCCACAAAATACAACACACTTCCAAAAGCATGCATTTCCATCCATTTCTATACATTTCAATCAACAACTAACATTCTACATAGAATTAATCCATCATTTCTACACATACTCATTATGGGACAAGAAGTACATACTTCATGAATTGAATACAACATGCATAACCATTCATCATTCATTAACAATTCATACCATTATATATAAACATACTAGTGCCACATTATTTCTTCAACAATTTAATAATGAATACAACTTCATCACAAGTCATCCAACCTTCCATGATTTTTTTCCATTTCCATACGCTACAACATACCCAAAACATATATATATAACATATGAAAGACAAGTTTGCACCTTACCTTTTCCTTCACTTAAATAAGGTCATCGTTTTTTAAACATCCAACAACTATATATAAACTTGAAGGAATATTTCCATGATCCCTTTGAGGGGGACTCTTTCTTTGCTCTCTCTTGTTCTTCCACTCTCTTGATAAAATCATCATATCATTTATATATATATATATAGGGGAACATGCCCCTCTCTAGATTTTTTTTTTCCCTTCTATTTTTTCTGAGGGACTTCCATGGAATAAGAATTTTGTCATCTTTTTTCTTTTTTCCACATGGTCAATATGATTTTTGGAACATATATATTCCCCGTTTTTACCCCTCGACTTTTCTCCATATTACCATTTTGTCCACGATTCCGCATTATTTCATATCATTCTTGCCCCGCCTTTCTCAATATTTCATCCAATATATATATATATTCATATATATATAATTTTAAAATATCTTATACCGGCCCTCACGACTAGTACGAGCGGACGCGGTGAATAATGTCATCATATGCCATCATCGGCCGCCATCCCCCATATCATCATATATATATATATAACGTGCCCCGCCCTCTAGTGAGGGACGCGGTGAATAATGCGAGGGAGTTGTGCACGAATACATGCCCGGCCCGGACGCAAAGAAAGAAGTAATAACGGCTCGCACGAGCAGAGTAGTGAGAAACCATATGCATATAAAATCATCTTTTAAGACTCTATGGATAAGAGACAAATCAACGCTCGAGTATCAAACGATAGTCATGTCAAATCCATTCTAAGTGCCATTAGGACTACGTAAAGAGAATCTCAGGGATCATATACATGTATCAAACCAATCCGAGACCGCACATGAAAGTTACGGACATTATTCATTATAGAACCTTCTACGAACGTATCGAAGCGATCAGAGCCCGTCTATGAAAGTTGCGGACCTTATTCGACATAGAATCCTTTAGGAACAAAAACTCTTTATGCAACCTTTGAAATCCAATCATACAAAAGACATAAGGACCATAGTTCGACTATATTAAGAATGCCAACATCAAGAAGTGAATAAGAATCGTAGACATGCTCGGATCTTAAGAATAGAGTTACCCCAAGGCTCGTATCATATCTTACTTACATCTAAGACATGCCAAAAGAAAGAAAGGGTAAGCTTTACATACCGGTTCCACCTCTTATTAGCTACGCTTATTCGTCCCAGCTCGTAAGCCTACACTTAAGAGGTTTTACACTAACGTTAGACTTTTTATTGCACACTTGTTCCAAATTTCAAATCAACTATTCTATATTCTGCCGAAAAATCGGGCAAAGATCTCCCCCGTTTATATGCCTAGCCCAAAATTACAATTCAAAGAACCAATCAACAACAACAATAATAGCAACATCAACAACACTATTATTCATACCAACATATTCCATAAACGTCCCACACAACGTTTTTCAACATACAACAACAATATGCACTTTCTTCCATCCCAATCAAAAAGTATAATCTCATCAATACACCAACCATGTTAGATACCATTTTTATATGCGTAAATCAGTCCATCCACATGACCACAACACGTTCAAAACAGCCCATAAACACAACAACTACAATACAACACTCTATGACCTTTTCTCCATGACTAGTTTCATTTTTAAGGCTTGCTAGACCTTCAAATAAACTCAACATAAAAGATGGGATAAATAACATACCTTATGCTTGAAAAAAACTCAGCCACATCAACCTTTTCCAATACCAAGCTTAAGTAGAAGCAAGAACAATCACCTTTCACGGACTAGTTTGGCGTAATCTTGTCAAATTTTTTATTTATCGGACTATAATATTTGGGAGATGTTTTGAGAGGCTTCTAAGAATCTTTGGAATGTTAATATGCTGAAAAAAAGGGGCTGATGGGGTATTTATAGCCCCCCTAGGTCGGTTCCACCGACTTATTCATGTGGGGCCCGCGGAACCATTTGGCAGCTTGGGGTCTTGCTCTTAAAATGGCCATAACTCTTGATTCCGACATCGTGTGAGGACCCACGACCTATGGTTGGAAATCTCTTTCAATTATATACAACTTTTATTCTTGGTGTTTTTCCAAATTCCAAACTTATAATGCCATTTTTGCCCCTCCAAGTCAGATCACCCGAAAACGTTTCCTTAAATCGTCCTTTTGGAGGGCTTATGTCCATATTTGGCTTATGGGTCCTTCTTAGGACTTGCTCAACTTTCCATGTACTACTTGTATCACTTTTAATATATCCTTTATGAAATCCCGACATGTGGGCCCCACCTTAACTCATGGTTTCGAGAGCTATCATCGAGTGATCATGTTAACCGATTTACCCCATACAATCTCCAAATGTCATATATATGTTCTTATGCTCAGATAACATAATCTTCATCCATAATCTTTGTGTAACTCTGCTCTCCCCTGAGCTCATACTAAGCCGTCCACAGTCTTGATAACGCGAAATTTTTCAAGGTGTAACATCCTTCTCACCTTAGAAACATTCGTCCTCGAATGTTAAGTTCTTAGGGATTTCTACGAAAAATTTTACCAGAGTTTCCCCTGTAATTGTACCACTATCATCCTATCATAACAACCCAAAACATATAATCGCCCCACCGGGCTACAACATCAACACCTATACTGGCCCACACACGACCAAGAAATCGCTTTAAATAAGGCGTTACCTACCTGAGGGCTCCGTTTGTATATCCTTTGGGGGCTGAAATAGATACGGGTACCTAGACTTCATTTCTTAACCTTTTTTTTTTCACTTCTTTGCCCTCACGTACACGGTTAGAAATTGGCTAGCACCTCGCTCTTGTTTTGTCTCAAGCAAAGGTAGTCTTGACATGGTGTGCCTTGACTATTTATTATCCCGTAAGTATTTCTCTTTTTCTCTTTCCTTGTTTGCTTGCTAGTGAGCCACTACTTTTCTCGTACACGGTGCCTTTTCTGCGTTTATCCCTTCGGTACCTTCTCGACCTACTCTTTTTAATGTCTGTCGGCCTTAGATATGCACTGCACTGACTCCTTGTAGTTCATCGGGCAGGTTCATCAGTCTGCACATCCTTGTCACAATCTCTCCTATCCTTACACTGTAAGTGTTTATTCAACATTACTTTATCGCTAGTGGGCATAATGGCTGTGTTCGTTGAGATATTCCTTCCAGTTCCTTTCCAAGACCATTTCCCTTGATCCAAAGTACGTATATACCTAATGATTCTTCACCCTTTTCTATCCTTCACAGCATAGTTACACTTATGGCAATTCATAATCCGAGTTCAATTAAATTTGTAACTTGCCACCTTTTTGAGCTCTTGCCACAACTGTTTCTTTAACTTACATTTTGAATTCCTTTAAATCTCTCAATTCAACTCAAAGCATAGGGCTACGACAATTCTTACTCCATTACGACTCCCTTACCACTTATGTGTATATTTAGCTCCACATATATATACCTACTTCATCCGTCGTTATTTTTTATCGTATTTTCTTTTGCAATTATAGTCGGGCATAACTTCATATTGATGGTTTATATACTCCATAGCACATGCTTTCATATTTAGTATAATTAGCGATCCATGAAATATCTTCTAATATCCGAACTCTTTTATCTCCATTCATAGGAGCAAGATCTTTAAAAATTTCGAACTACCAATCGTTGTTCCTTTTAACACAATTGTTATCCTCTTTGGTGCAAAATTTCCTGTTGTCATCACCCTGAGTGTCCTTTAGGTTCATCATCCTCTCTATCATCTTTTGTGAATTTGACTCGAAGGCCTTTCTTGCTCTTTTCATTGCCCTTAAGACATGTTGCTGCATATTTAGGTACGGCGCGCATTTACCCAATACGAGGGATTCAAATCATGGTCTAAAAATATCGTAGTTCTTCTTGACGTAAGGTACTCTCTTGAGTTCTCTTCCATACTCCATCTCCGCAAGTCTACCTCATGGTACCCGTATTGTCAATTCGTTTCTACTTCTTTCCATTACCTTCCCGATATGCCAATACGCCTAGAACTTTATTCCCGAGCTAGTAAATTTCTTCTTTTGGAGCTTGAGACTACCGTAACTCTTTGCAAGTCCAACTCGTTCTTCCCCCTTTTAAGGGGACCCTTATACGCCAATAGTTTCCAAACGTCCATTATCTCCGATAATTATGTGCCGCCCTTCATGACTTTCTTAAAACTGAAGTTCCTTCATCACATGGTCTGACGTATCTATCTTCTCGCTAGCTACACTTCTCATGTTTAACCGGAATACTTATAAGGGTATCCAATTCCGATGCTTTCTTTTCGTACTTCGTCTTTCATGACTAACGGTTTTGGACTCACAAGTTAATGGGGACGTCGAGATTCACTACGTCCTTTATGAAGTTTTCGGTTATACCTAAATCCTTATCTCCCTTCCCGACTTTCTTACAATATATCTAAGGTTTCTTACCCTAAGTTCTTCTTCGATTTATGTCTATACCGCCGTTCTTGTCAATATTCCTATGCCTTTCCATCCACTACCAATCCTTTCGCCCATTTAGCTCACTTACTCATAATCCTTCTTAACTCTTTTACCTTTTTCAACACTTTGATCTCCCTCGACTTCCATCTACTCACCTTTCTTCTTTTTCAAATATCACCGTATTAGGACCTCCCAATCTTAACCTAGGTCGTGGGAACGGAGGCACTCACTCCTTACCTTGTAACGCCGGTACCATGTCTTTTGTTTTGTCCCTTGAACTCCGTTACCCCGTTCGACACGTCCTTCCCCACACCGCAAC
Organism: Lycium ferocissimum; assembly: GCF_029784015.1. Taxonomy (NCBI): domain Eukaryota; kingdom Viridiplantae; phylum Streptophyta; class Magnoliopsida; order Solanales; family Solanaceae; genus Lycium; species Lycium ferocissimum. The sequence goes on along the minus strand of NW_026716773.1, from coordinate 7,152 downwards.
ATTGGTTGCCGGGATACACATACCCACCGATATAGCCATGTATGGGATATCATGTGCATACCTATATACATACATAATTGCTACTATCCTGCTCACAAAATATTTCCAAACGCTATTCAACTTACCCTGCTTCTAGAGCTGTGATGCACCTTCTTTCTCTTCACTGGTTCGGTCTGCCTCGTCCTATGTGACCTCTTAAGGTTTCTGCCCACTCTGTATACTCTAATTTCTCTTAGGCTACTCTAGCTTCCCATTTGGCTCTCCTGTGTCCAACTTTATAGGACTTTTAGTACACTTCCTGTGGGTCACCCATCCTAAAATTGCTCTCACTCCAAAGACGCTTAACCTTGGAACTCTGATGAAATACGATGCTTTAAAACTAGTATGATAGCGTCCACCTCACCGCATGACCTTCATCATATAATTTGGAGTAAGTTGAAGTCTTAACAGATTTCGAAACGTTCTCATAACACATCTCCTTCCGAATTAGAAAGGGTCTCTTACTCTTTTGGCTCCGCAATTACTATTTTAGCCCTTTTTCAACCCTCAATATTCACTTTTCACCTATGGGTATAACTACTTTCCGTCCTAGACTTCCAGATTCCCAAGGGTGGTGAACACACCTGATCGCCGTCTCTTATAAACACTTGGTTATCGGCCTTGGGATTTTCTGATTGACCTCAACTCTTCGTGTAGTCTCTTTAGATTGTATCGCCTTATTAACGCAACCCTACTACTCCCTTCAATCCAACTTGTATACAACTATCTCCATAGCTTCGACATCTATAATATGTCAAGATTAGGCCGTATCTATGTGCGGTAATACTCTTTTAACTTGACCCAAATGTATAACTAGTCCCATAATCCTTTTGATACTTTAATATCTTTGAATTTTTCATAACAACCTTCTCTTCGCATACTCACCTTCCTCACGGATCATTCTCCAAGCCATGCCAAATCCATAACTCCTCTAAAACAACACATTTCACTTATTGTTTAGTTACGGGTTCCTTTTCACGCTTCTTCCCGTTAGGTGTATCAAACCAAATGACCTCGACTTTGAAAAAAAAATCCCGCAGTCCCCTTGTAATTCTTACTACCCAAAGCCTCATATATCACACTTCGAGATGTACCGATCCTTTAGCAATCCGCCTTCATATATCTTCTTGTTTACCTTCCCTTTTTATCCTTCAGCTTTACATCTCAATTATACAGGCAATATTCTTACCTTACCCAATATACATCCTTCGTGCCCTTGCTTACCTTTGCATCGATTCATTCAACCGTCCAATACAATCTTATGATCGAACTTATCATCAAGAGATACATTTAATCAATTCCTCTACTTGTACTTACACTGACTTACCTCTATGTCAACCGATCCATTATCATATATACATATATATATATATATATATATATATATATATTCTGATAACGTAGCCTCAACGAAGTGACTTACCTCTGTGACTTCCCATACCATCACTCACTTTCTCCCGTCGATACTATGCTTCTGCAGAGATCAAAGGTTAGTATAAGGAATCTCATTTCCTATGACTTGGCTCTATCGCACGATCTTAGATGTGAAAGAAGAGTAACCACCCTAGATGCCCCGTAGCCTCCTGTTTATAAATGTGGCACGCTTCACACCATAAACAGGACTCTACCGGACACGACTTTGCACAACCCCTAGGACGAAACCTGCCCGATACCACTTTGTCACACCCTAACTGTTGATAGGGCATGATGGGCACCCGACCCTTACTTAGGGCCGAGCGAATCCGCTGGTCCTCGTGACACTCATAATCTTACGGGACTCTTAAATCATGAAATGAACGCATAATGTAAGCTCTTCAAAAAGCATGCTTTTCGTCTTTCTCAAATCAAGTAAAATCTGTAATCGTATGAAATCTCGTAACATAATGCATAATGATACATCGGCTTATCCGCTTACAACACCGACATGTTATATACGTGACTCGTCCGCAAAGTCTCTAACATAAACCAAGATACCACAACATAGATACTCGACTCGCGATCTCGGAAGGAAGTGGAGCTCGTCAATCCAACCGGAACATCTTCTACTAATATCCCCTACTCATCCGTATACACCACGTGGCATGAAAACGCAGCCCCCGAAGAAAGGGGGTCGGTTTGAATATGTAATGAGTATGTAAAGCATGAAATACAGTAAACAGGATCATACTGAAATCAGGAGTGTAGAAAAGTAGTACAGTAACTGGAAAACCACAAGGCTTGCCTTTAAAACATAAATAAATAATCATCATGTACATATGCATGTATAACGTGTCCCGACCCTCTAGTGAGGGGCTCGATAAGTAAAATCATCATATACATGTACATATAATGTGCCCCGGCCCTCTAGTGAGGGACGCGGTGAATGAAGTCATCATGTGTCATCCTGGCCGCCATCCCCATATCATCATATCATCATATACATATATATATAACGTGTCCCGGCCCTCTAGTGAGGGACGCGGTGAATAATGCAGAGGAGTTGTGCACGAATACATGCCCTGGCCCGGGACGCAGTGAAAGAAGTAATAACAGCTCGCACGAGCAGAGTAGTGAGAAACCATATGCATATAAAATCATCTTTTGAGACTCGATGGACAAGTAGACAAATCAACGCTCGAGTATCAAACGATAGTCATGTCAAATCCGTTCTAAGTGCCATTAGGACTACGTAAAGAGAATCTCAGGGATCATAGACATGTATCAAACCAATCCGAGCCCGCACATGAAAGTTACGGACATTATTCGTTATAGAACCTTCTACGAACGTATCGAAGCGATCCGAGCCCGTCTATGAAAGTTACTGACCTTATTCGACATAGAATCCTTTAGGAACAAAAAATCTTTATGCAACATTTGAAATCCAATCATACAAAAGACATAAGGACCATTTTTTGACTATATTAAGAATGCCAACATCAAGAAGTGAATAAGAATCGTAGACATGCTCGGATCTTAAGAATATAGTTACCCCAAGGCTCGTATCATATCTTACTTACATCTAAGACATGCCAAAAGAAAGAAAGGGTAAGCTTCACATACCTGTTCCACCTCTTATTAGCTACGCTTATTCATCCCAGCTCGTAAGCCTACACTTAAGAGGTTTTATACTAACGTTAGACTCTTTATTGCACACTTGTCCCAAATTTCAAATCAACTATTCTATATTCTGCCGAAAATCTAAAAAGATCTCCCCTGTTTATATGCCTAGCCCAAAATTACAATTCAAAGAACCAATCAATAACAACAATAATAGCAACATCAACAACACTATTATTCATACCAACATAGTCCATAAACGTCCCACACGACGTTTTTCAACATACAACAACAATATGCACTTTCTTCCATCCCAATCAAGAAGTATAATCTCATCAATACGCCAACCATGTTAGATACCATTTTTATATGCGTAAATCAGTCCATCCACACAGCCACAACACGTTCAAAACAGCCCATAAACACAACAACTACAATACAACACTTTATGACCTTTTCTCCATGACTAGTTTCATTTTTAAGGCTTGCTAGACCTTCAAATAAACTCAACATAAAAGATGAGATAAATAACATACCTTATGCTTGAAAAAAAACTCAGCCACATCAACCTTTTCCAATACCAAACTTAAGTAGAAGCAAGAACAATCACCTTTCACGACTAGTTTGGCGTAATCTTGTCAAATTTTGATTTATCGGACTATAATATTTGGGAGATATTTTGAGAGGCTTATAGGAATCTTTGGAATGTTAATATGCTGAAAAAAAGGGGCTGATGGGGTATTTATAGTCTCCTAGGTCGGTTCCACCGACTTATTCATGTGGGGCCCGCGAACCATTTGCGCCTTGGGGTCTTACTCTTAAAATGGCCATAACTCTTGATTCTGACATCGTGTGAGGACCCACGACCTATGGTTGGAAATATCTTTCAATTATCTATAACTTTTATTCTTGGTGTTTTTCCAAATTCCAAACTTATAATGCCGTTTTTGCCCCTCCAAGTCAGATCACCCGAAAACGTTTCCTTAAATCGCCCTTTTGGAGGGCTTATGTCCATATTTGGCTTATGGGTCCTTCTTAGGACTTGCTCAACTTTCCATGTACTACTTGTATCACTTTTAATATATCCTTTACGAAATCCCGACATGTGGGCCCCACCTTAACTCATGGTTTCGAGGGCTATCATCGAGTGATCATGTTAACCGATTTACCCCATACAATATCTAAATGTCATATATATGTTCTTATGCTCAGATAACATAATCTTCATCCATAATCCTTGTGTAACTCTTCTCTCCCCTGAGCTCATACTAAGCCGCCCATAGTCTTGATAATGCAAAATTTTCCAAGGTGTAACATTCGAGCCAGTCCGCGACTAGTGCGCCTCCTCGATTTGCTGGTAGGAGATTTGACCGCCCCATTTATTCTAGTTCGGGTCAGAGTTCTAGGGTTTCGGGTCCTCAGTTTGGAGGTGATTCTGGTCAGAGGAGACCACGATGCAGCCAAAGGCGGTAGATTACATTCAGGCCTGTGTCGCCGAGGTTCAGATGCTTGCTATGCCTGTGGTTAGGTTGGGCATCTGATGCATGATTGTCCATCGATGGGTGGTAGAGTTGGGGCTCAGCCCACAGGATCAGCAGCTGGTTCTTCCTCGTCCATACGCCCGTAGGGCGTACTTCCCGGGCTTCGCGGGCCACGGTAGGGCAGGGGGAGCATCCGGGCCTCGTGGCACCTGCCCCATATTTATGCTTTTCGTCGGACGTCGGATCTTGAGTCCTCTCCAGATGTGGTTACAAGTATACTATCCATATTCTCTCATGATGTTTATGCATTGATTGGTCTGGGTTCTATGTTGTCTTATATCACTCCTTATATTGCTGGCCGTGTTGGGGTAAAACCCGAGCCAATTAAACCTTTCGAGGTATCTATTCCTATTGGTGACCCGATAATAGCCAGATAGGTATACAAAAATTGTGTGGTTGTGATATGTGATCGCCAGACTACAGCCGATTTGATTGAACTAGAAATGCTAGATTTTGATATGATTATGGGCATGGATTGGTTGGCCTCGTGCTAGGCTAACGTGGATTGTAGGACAAAAATAGTTCAGTTTCAATTTCCGGGCGAACCAATGTTTGAATGGAAGGGTAACACAAAGATCTCCAAGAGGCAAGTTTATTTCCTATCTCAAAGCGAGGAAGATGATTGCCAAAGGCTATATTTATCATTTGGTCCGGGTTCATGACACTGAAGTAAAGCCACCAATCCATCAATCTGTTCCGGTAGTAAATGAGTTCCCAGATGTATTTCCAGATGAACTTCTAGGCCTTCTACTGGAACGGGATATTGATTTCGCTATCGATGTGTTGCCGGATACCAAAACTATATCTATTCCTCCCTACAAAATGGCTCCCACAGAATTGAAAGAGCTAAAGGCGCAACTGAAAGACTTTCTCGAGAAGGGATTCATTAGAACTAGTTCATCGCCATGGGGAGCACCTGTCTTATTCGTAAGGAAGAAAGATGGTTCTTTATGAATGTGCATTGACTATAGGCAGTACGAACAAGGTGACGATCAAGACTAAATATCCTCTTCCGAGAATCGATGATTTGTTTGATCAATTGCAAGGTGCCAAGTGGTTTTCAAAGATTGATCTGAGATCGAGGTATCACCAAGTAAGAGTCAAGGAGGAAGACATTCCGAAAACGGCTTTCAGAACTAGATATGGTCATTATGAATTTCGGGTGATATCATTTGGGTTGACTAATGCTCCAGCAGTATTTATGAATTTGATGAATAATGTATTTAGGTCTTTTCTAGATCTATTCGTGATTGTGTTCATCTATGATATTCTAGTATACTCACGGTCAGAAGCAGAGCATGCAGATCATCTACGTATTGTCCTTGTTCGTACTGACGTCCTTTCTTTTTATGGACGTTGTGTTCATGCCCACAGGTAGACAGGGAGGCGGCCCAGATCCTTAGGAGCTATCAGCTTATACAGGAGCACCCCACTACTCCGGAGGTGCAGCTTATTGATGCATTCTTTTGTGTTCATATTTGGGCATGACGGGGCCGTGTCCACTCTTTATGTCCTAGTACTCCAGTAGAGGCTCGTAGATACATATGCGTGGGTAGTAGATGACTCATGAATACACAATTGTATATTTTGTATATCATTTTTGTAGTCGTGGGGGCGTGTGTGTGTGTGCGTGTATATATATATATATATATATATATGAGTATTGCCTTAGAGATTATGTGTGTACAGGTTGGGTGATGGTTAGCATAATGAGTGGTGCTCGGTAGTCAGCCCCTGGTACCCGTCATGGCCCACTGGTTGGGTCGTGACAGATGGCTACGGAAGAAGAAGTGGCAGAACCATACTCGGGCTGGAAACTATTTTTCGATGGAGCAGTCAATTACAAAGGATCAAGCATCGGAGCGATGTTGATATCAGAGATAGGACAACACTATCTGCTGGCCGCAAAGCTTAACTTCAGATGTACCAACAACATGGCGGAATACGAAGCATGTATCCTCACCCTCAGGATGGCGTTAGACATGAACATATAAGAGTTATTGGTAATCGGGGACTCCGATTTGCTCATAAATCAAGTAAAAGGAAATTGGGCGACCAAAAATGATAAGATACTCCCATATGTGAATCTGGTACAAAGATTATGCGGGAGATTCAAGAGTATTGACTTCAGGCATACTCTAAGGGCCCAGAATGTGTTCGTAGACGCATTGGCTACAATAGCGTCTATGATCCAACACCTTGAGAGTACCCACATTGATCCATTGGATATCACACTGAGAGAAGAATAAGCTCACTGCGCCCATATTGAGGTCGAGCCAGATGGCCAACCATGGTATGCCGACATTAAGGCCTACCAAGAAAAAAAAGAGTATCCCCTTAGAGTTCGGCAAATCAAAAGACGACAATGAGATCGGGGCCAATCGTTTAGCTTCGAACAAGGAAGTGTTGTACAAAGGACCCCGACCTTGGGTTGCCGTGCATGTGGACGCCGAAGTTACATAATTATTAAAAGAGGTGCACGCGAGGGCATACGCGACCCCACATAAATGGATTCATCCTTGCTAAGAAAATCTTG